>NC_037333.1:82299032-82602574 GCF_002263795.3 Bos taurus | reverse complement strand
AGGCACATTTTTCTCATAATAAAAAGTGCATCATAAGCAAAAGAATCTTGTACAGTTTTCCTTTAAATATGTTCCTCTCCTGCAATGAAATTGAGTTTTAACAAAAACAGTGTGTTTGTAGCAATAAATGAAGTATGCTGATAATATTATGTGGATAATAATATATCAACAAAGCATAGGCATCTCCAAACCACCAGTTCAAGAGTCAGGGCACCAGCTTCTAGTTCAATATCATTGGTGACCAGTCACTCCAGTAACCATGTTACCTGAGGAGGACCATTTATCTCTCTATCTCTCAGTGTCCCTCAAGGTTTTATAGGGACAATGCTGTGTAATACTGGGAAACAAATGTGATAACAGATGAAATTTTGACCATCTCTTTAAAAAAGATGAACATAAAGGAGCCTATTGGATGCTGACTATTTCCTGCTGTGACTGTGGCTGAAGTTCTTGTGGCTATAAATTGGACTAATTTAAGTATCCTTGGAAGGAAAGTTATGACCAACCTAGATAGCATATTAAAAAGCAGAGACATTGCTTTGCCAACAAAGGTCTATCTAGTCAAGGCTATGGTTTTTCCAGTTGTCATGTATGGATGTGAGAGTTGGACTATAAAGAAAGCTGAGTGCCACGTGGTGTTGGAGAAGACTCTTGAGAGTCCCTTGGACTGCAAGGAGATCCAACCAGTCCATTCTAAAGGATATCAGTCCTAGGTGTTCATTGGAAGGACTGATGTTGGAGCTGAAACTCCAATACTTTGTCCACCTGATGCAAAGAATTGACTCATCTGAGAAGACTCTGATGTTGGAAAACATTGAGGGCAGGAGGAGAAGGGGACAACAGAGGATGAAATGGTTAGATGGCATCACCAACTCTATGGACATGAGTTTGGGTAAACTCCGGGAGTTGGTAATGGACAGGGAGGCCTGGCATGCTGTGGTTCATGGGGGTTGCAAAGAGTCCGACACGACTGAGTGACTCAACTGAACTGAAGTATCCCCGACAATACTTATTCCAAATGTGAATATCTGCTTTCTTTGAGGTAAAATGCATCTACTTACATTGAATATACTTAGTTTGTCCTGTATAACCTTTTTATGAAAATATTGTCATATAGATAATGTCTCTAAGAGACCCTTTGCAGCATAATAGGGAATAGTATTATCAAAAGAATCCTATGGACTGAGGAGCCTGGTGGGCTACAGTCCATGGGGTCACAAAGAGTGAGACATTCATGGGGTCGCGAAGAGTCACCACGACTGAGTGACTGAACTGAACTGAACTGAACTTCCTCTGTTCCTTCTCCTTCTGTTACCCTGTCATCTCTCTAGCCACATGCCTATCTCTGGCTCTGAACGTCCTAAAGACTTTTTACCTCTTCTTTCTGAAACAGTTTTTGCTCCTTCTTTCCCTTCCAGCCCTAAAAAATTGTCTTTGTTAGTTTCCTGAACCTGGCTTCTACCTGTGTTGTGAATACCTTTCTATCCTTCTTTCCAATAGGCCATATTCCATGGATAATACTTTTTTTTCTTTTTCTTTGAATAAAGATTCAGAGGAGGCAGATGATTGGTAATGGGCATATTTCTCTTTGCTTTATAGTACTTCGTACTTTGGAAAATCTTTTCTACTACATGCTCACAATTCTCCTTAAGTTCCATCTAGCATGTTTGCCTGTGCTTGTGCTCACTTATTAAGTCATATCCAACTCTTTGTGACTCTGTGGAATGTAGCCCACTGGGCATGTATTCTATGGGGTTATAAAAAGAGGTTATACTATCATCTTAAAAATAGCCCAGATTCAGTGTATCCACATTGATTATCCACACAGGTTAAATATCTCACAAAAATCACTGTTATTAACTAAGTGGGAATATCAATAAAATCCAATATGGAATAACCAGGGACATAAATAAAGATACTTTCAGAGAATTGTAAATACTGTAGGAAAATGTAAGACAGCAGTGAGATAAAGGAAATTGTGGGATAAGAGCAGTGGGATAAAGTAAGGAAAGAAGCTTTTTCAGGTTTTGTGAAAATTAATGTATACATTTCTTTTAACTCCCAAATACCAAATATATGACCTAAAATTTTATGTTCTATTTGATTTTGATTCAGGAAAACAAATCTATGTATATCAGCTATGCTTTAAGCTTGCCAAATTGCAACATTGATAGATTTTCCTTTACATTTACTCTTGGTAATGAATAAAGAATATTTTTAGCTGAAGAATCTATGAGAAAAAGATTAATCCTCATCATCAAGAAATGTAAACTAGAACTAGTATAAATAAAAATGATACCACCCAGAGGAGGGACCAGAAAGATCAAAGAAATGAGTGACTTATGATGGAGTGCAAGTCTGGCAAAGTGGAGAGGTCAGACTCTGTTTAAAGAGAGTTACATCTACTTATCTTGTCTATTTTTCCCTTGATAAAAAATCCAGATACAGTGCTATGATAATGTCTAATTTTTCAAGTGAAAATGGAAATTTTGATTTGTATATGAGCTCACCCATTTTTTTTTAAAGACAGCTCCTTCCCCAGGGTATGGCTTAGGGACTCTTGTCAAAAATAAATTGGATAAAAATGTAATGATAAAAGAAAATTATGCCATCCAGTGTTTCCCAAATGTTTAATGAGCAACTTTGTCAGAACTATCTATAAACAAGTCCATTAATTTGGGAGTGGCATTTCATTTCTTTGTACATATATACTTTAAGTCTGAATTTTTTTTATATAGTATATTTTTTGAGTTTTTACCTATAGTTCCCATTTGTTGCTCATCATTCACTTTGGCTTCCCTTGTAGCTCAGTTTGTAAAGAATCTGCCTGCAATGCAGGAGACCCAGCTTCGATTTCTGAGTCGGGAAGACCCCCTGGAGAAGGAAATGGGAACCCACTCCAGTATTCTTCCCTAGAGAATCCCCATGGACAGAGGAGACTGGCAGGCTATAGTCCATGGGCTCACAAGAGTCAGACTTGACTTAGTGACTAAACCACCACCACAATCACTTTGGAATTTGATCAGAAAGAGACCACTGGTAAAATATTGAAACGAAAGTATATTCTATTAGTTGACATTTTTAAGCTCAAAAGCATCAGATCGATGCTGCTCATTGTGGCTGCATTAATTTTGAAAATGCCCTCATATGATTACACTTATTTCACAAGGTGTTAAATATGCACTGGAGTAGTCACTCTCATGATAATGAAGGGTCATTAATTCTTGTACAGAACAGGCCAGTCAACAAAAATTCTTCCATTTTAACCTACATTTGAATTCCTATTTTCAAGTCTGGTCTATTGAAGACAGAATTAAAATCCAACCAGCTTTAGGCTAACGTGTTTTATGTTTGTAATTTTCAATGATAAGAAAGTGTGCTCTGTTACATGGGTGTGTGTCATATTGGGCTACCTGACTGTGGCAGTATTTATAGGATCAGCCTGTAGTTTTGAAGAAGATTGTGGAATACAAGTGCAACAATGTTTTTGCTTTAAAAAATTGATCAGACTTAATAGGTTTAGAAATTTAAGAAAATTCATAAATTGAAACAGAGCTAATCCTGAGTGTCAAAGATGTGCACATTGAAGCAAGTGCCTTTAGTGGCTTCATTTTGAGAATAATTTTCCATGCTAGTTGCTATTCTGTGCCCTGCATGAGTGACTCAGTGTGCACCGAAGGGCCATTTTAATGTGTGGCATCTGGATGGACACCTGGAAGCTCTGAAGCTTTGAACTAAGGAGCCATTAACGCTAAAAAAAATTAACATTAATGTTGATTATCCTCTTTGACTTGTTTCACCCACAACTGCTCAATCATTCTGCAACCAGATTACTGCCAGTTCCATATGTTTGTGTGTCACTTAGGCTTGACTAATTAAAATGCTCTGTTATAGGGTCCACATAAATTTTAAAACTCCAAGATATTTCTTCAGCCAGTTGAAAAGACTTTTTATGTTTTATTAAAATTAATGTATACATTTATTTTAACCTGAAAAATACCAAGCATATGACCTAAAATTTTATGTTCTATCTGATTTTGATTTAGGAAAGCAAATTTATGCATATTAGCTATGCTTTCAGCTTTGCCAGATTGCAACACTGATAGATTTTCCTTAATATTTTCCTTTAAATTTACTCTTGGTAATGAATAAAGCATATTTTTAGCTGAAGAATCCATGAGAAAAAGATTAATCCTCATTACCAAGAAATGCAAACTAGAACATCAATCAAATGCCATTCCCTTCTTTCAAATTGTCACTGATATAGAAGTTAATAATCAGTGTTATCATTCTCAAACACTGCTAATGTGGGTGTAGATTGGCAAAATACTTCAAAGACAATTTGGCAGCATATATTGAGTGCCTTGATATTTTCATCTCTTTGATTCAATTCCCTTCAAAAATATTATAAGGAACTAATCAGATTAGTACAAGTATTCATGGAATAAGATTTATCATTATATTATTTAAAACACCAGAACTTGGAAACATAAATGAGTAACAATACAAAAACTGTTCAATTAGTCAATTCTTTCATGTGGTGGAAAAACGCAGTGTTTACAAACAGTATTTTTGAAGTCTAATTAATGTCAAATGAAATTTTCTTAATACTATGATGTTCAGGGAGATAAAAATGCAACAAACCAACTCATCACATATGTATTTATAGAATTACTGAACTGAAAGACAGTGTATTAACATTTCTAATTTCCAGGCTAAGTCATATCTGACCCTTTTGCGACCCCAAGGACCATTGTAGCCCACCGGAGTCTTCTGTTCATGGAATTCTCCAGGCAAGAATACTGGAGTGGAATTATTTCCAGTGCTATTTGCTTATTTATTTTCATCTATTTATATACTTCAATAGTGACCATTTTTTAATAGTCAGGAAAAGTTATCAAAAACAAATGATTATGAAGAAATATTTTTCATAATGTTCTTTTTGAATAGCATTAAGATTTATCTCTTATTGAGTGAATGCTGCATATTTATATGCTTTGATTTAATTTTTAGAAATATCTAAAAATCTCATGTGAAATTCTAAATGTCTTGAGGTAGTTACTGCTGCTGTTGTTTAGGTCTAAGTCGTATCTGACTCTTGTGACTTCATGGACTGTAGCCCACCAGGCTTCTCTGTCCATGGAATTTCACAGGCAAGAATACTGGAGTCAGTTGCCAATTTCATTTCCTTCTCCACTTAAGATTGAGCCTATGTCATTTAGCTCATTTTCATTCAGCATTCTGAAAGGTATCTTTCAGAATCAGCTCTGTAGAGTTTTGTTAAAATATATATGACAAAAGACCCCATTTCTAGAGATTCTCACTCAATACATCTACTTTAGTGATTCTGTTATAGATACAATCTCAAAATCAGGAGTTCACTTATTTAATCTATTGATAATGCTAACGAAAGATATTGGCATATTTTTATTACCTCACTAATGGCAGATATTTATTTGAACCTGGTTCAAATAGGTTCATTTGGACACTCATTCAAGTTGTAGTGATATCTTAATACAGAGATCAATTGAAAAACATTTGTCTCAGTTCCTTTGGGATATCTACAGGGTATAAATAGATACACAATTACAATAATTTTCCTCTATCATGAGTTTGGGAGAAGGAGATGGCAACCCACTCCAGTATTCTTGCCTAGAGAATTCCGTGGACAGAGGAGCTTGGTGGGCTGCTGTCCATGTGGTCACACAAACTTGGACGACTGAAGCAACTTAACATGCATGCAAGTATTGGAGAAGGAAATGGCAACCCACTCCAGTATTCTTGCATGGAGAATCCCAGGGACAGAGGACCCTGGTGGGCTGCCGTCTATGGGGTCGCACAGAGTCAGACACGACTGAAGCAACTTAGCAGCAGCAGCAGCAGCAGCATGAGTTTAGATTCCAAGTCAGGAACACTGAGGCAAGCTGAGTTGGGAAATGAAAGCATCAATATTTAGGCAAGTCAGGTCATATACACAATTAGTTTAAGAACTTATACATCATTTTCACTTCCTGTTATAGAACAAAGCCACATATATCTGCATTTATTTCCTTTGCATTCACTTCACCAAAGAAAACAATGTTTTATTTAGCCAGCTCTCTGATACTTCCTCAAAAAACAGGACAGCAAAAAAGATCAGCCCAGTAACATAAACACCAACTAATTCAAATGTAATCAATTGTTTAAAACCATACTTCCCAAACACAAACATGTATACACACACACACACACACACATCTTACTATAAGTATACTGTATTTCACTTTATTATGTTAACTTGATTTGTATAAGTAACCTTCGTCCACCCACAGTTTCTGAACAGTCAGGCCCTGCTTTGTGAAGGGTAAAAGTGCTCACTTGACTATAGTTTTAAGTGGCTGAAGGAGATTAAAGAAGTGATTTCACCCCTATTTGAAGGAATGGGAATATATCCTTGTTAGTTCTAGTGTTCTTCATGTTAGCTGTGGAAATGAGCAAAGTGTATACAGTTAAAATAAGGAAATGTTTAGCACAGGAAGCTAAGCTCAGTGCTCTGTGATGACCTAGAGGAGTGAATTGGGGAGTTGAGAGGGAGACTGCAGAGAAAGGGGTATATGTATACATATGGCTGATCCACATTGTTGTACAGCAGAAATTGACATTGTAAAGGAATTATATACCAATAAAAAAAGAATGCTTGATTTATAAAAGGTAATTAAAATGTAAAATCTTATTGCTAGTTCTATCTTAAATTCATTGCATTTGAACAATTGGTTTTTTTAGCTTAAAGAAGTATAAACTGTTAAAGTAACTAAACAAGGAGGCCCTAATGCCTTGGCAGCCTACCTAAGCAAACCAGAACCTAAGCCAGAGTCAATAAACTTGAATCTGAGAAAATGAAACTTAAGAACAACTACTCACAGCCAGCTAGGCTTACCCAAGTTAGGCAACTGTTTAAACTATAGCAAATCAAATTGTTTTCTTGCTTTGCTTTTGTGTCTTCTCTATAAAGTCCTCTATCCTAGCTCCGGTAGGTGGAATGCCCCTAAACACTTCCACTTTGGTGCTACTTGATTGGAACTGATTTATGCTCAAATAAATTCTTGAAAATTTTAGTATACTTCAGTTTATCTTACAGCACTTAATATCAGAATAAATTTCTAAACATGATACCCAGGTACTGAGTTGGTCAATACAAACTCACTGTTCAGCAAATAACAAATTTGGGGAAATGTTTCTTTTACATTTATGGGGATATCTCTCATAAATTTTTTCATTAAAAAAAATACTGCAGTTTTAAAATTCTTCCTTGACTCTACTTAAAAAGACTCCTGATTTGATTTATACTGTGTTAACCTCAAGTGTAGTTTTGTTCTAACAAAACACAGTTTTGTTCCTGTGTAGTAAAAGCCTATCTACTCACCATTTTTATAAGAAGGAAATTTTAGAATTTAAATATCAAAGAAAATGCGAAATACTGCTAGAGAGGTTGTTCTCAAGAAATTTGATGGGAATAAATATGACAGGTAAATAGCCTTAGAAACTATTAATTCACACTAGCACGTGATGGTATCTAAGTAGAACCGTTGGGTAGAGAAGACAAAAATGCAAGAACCTATTACATTTACTGTGTAGCAGGGAATCATAGTCTTCATCAAAGGCTGCACCCTGAAATCTAGGAAAGCTTATTTAGCTGACCTCATCTGGTAAAATTCAGAACAAATACCAAGGATTCCTTCAGCAGAGGACCCTGTTTCCATATGGGTTCATAACTTTTTATTAGTTGTTTTTCTAGGCTTCCAAAACTAAGAGAAATGTGCCAATATCTTGATGATACATCAGTTAGCTTTGTGTAGATGATATCAATGCTGAAATCAAATATCTACTTCTGAATATTATATACTTGAAAGATAACAGACAGTCCTCATCACAGTTCAGAACCATAAAGAGTGATTGTATGACCTGAAACTAAGAAAGTGATCCTAATAATCAATGGGAAAATCATGTTTATTCCATAACCTTTGATTTTCTTGCAAAATCTTAAAACTCTCTTGCTACTGCTACTGCTAAGTCGCTTCAGTCATGTCCGACTCTGTGCGACCCCATAGAGGGCAGCCCACCAGGCTCCCCCGACCCTGGGATTCTCCAGGCAAGAACACTGGAGGGGGTTGCCATTTCCTTCTCCAAAAAAAAAAACCTCTCTTAATTAGTTATAAATTTACTTAGTGCACTATTTAGTGCACCATTTATTTACTTAGTGCACTAAACATTTATTTAATGTAAATTTATTATTTAGTGCACCATTTATTGGAGAAGGCAATGGCACCCCACTCCAGTACTCTTGCCTGGAAAATCCCATGGACGGAGGAGCCTGGTAGGCTGCAGTCCATGGGGTCACTAAGAGTCGAAGACGACTGAGCGACTTCACTTTCACTTTTCACTTTCATGCATTGGAGGAAGAAATGGCAACCCACTCCAGTGTTCTTGCCTGGAGAATCCCAGGGATGGAGGGGTCTGGTGGGCTGCCGTCTATGGGGTCGCACAGAGTCGGACACGACTGAAGCGACTTAGCATCAGTAGCAGCACCATTTATTTAGTGGACTGTTATTTAAAAACTACAAAAATAGAAAATTTAAGTGTTTTGTTCCTTTATAAAAATCTTACTAAGAGTAGCTTGAACATTTCTTGTCTTTTTGCTATATAACTTATGATAAAGAGTGAGCATTTTTTGCCCCCTGCAGAGTGGTAAATTTCTAAGTTTGGATCAGCTTCTAGCATAATATTCTTCGCATTTTCAATGTTGTGAAATATCTATTCTTTGCATTTTCAGTGTTATGAAATATCTTTGAGAGTTTCTTTAATGTGAGTTTTTTTTTTTTTTTTACATCAGTTCCTCTGGGACACTTTTATCCTTTTCATCCAAGCATTTTCAACAATTATATCCGCAAGTTCACTTTTGCTAAGCTCCTCTGTTCAAATCTGTAGAGTCCCTCTGACGGCATCAGTATGAACATTTCCACCGTCACCTATTTCATCTTAAACTCCATTTATGTACGATTCAAATCCTGCCACATTATTTGCACAGTGAAGTAAAAGTTTCCACTCTTCAGCACACATTTTACTTTTTACTATGATGCTTGCATGTTCTCAGTTGCATAGTTTACATATATTTTTTCCCAAACTCACCTGAAGAAATGGCATGATCTCCTGCTACAGCATTGATAACCCATCCAAAAGTCCATTTAAGATAATAGGCGTTAAGAGCTGAACTACCTTTTTCAGTCCAGGACTGGATTAACGATGTTGTGTTGAATGGTAAAAAGCATATTTTCACTAAAGTGTCCAAGGAAATTAGAGTGATCTGGAGAATTATCCACCAGTCATACTGCTTTGCAAGTTAGATACTTGTTGCCTATAATATTTCTTTACCACTGGAAGATAAGGAGATACTGCCACTACGTGTTTTGTTGTCTGTGCCCGAATAACAGATGTACATGACCAATCACTGACAGACTTGGGAATAAATGACATAATTTGTCACTGATCATGATATGCACCTGCTATTTATGTAGTGATTTGTGGATTGAGGAGATGGTAGCAGACAGTTCTTTACGCAATCATTCACAGCTAATATACACTGGGAACTAAAATTCAAACAGTGTTATTGGAGGGCTGGTGTTATTTAATTAAACTTGAATAACTGAAAAATGTGAGGAAAAAGGACTACCTTGACTAAGTTTAACAAATTTGTCCAAGGCTTCTGTGTTTAATGTATCTCTTCCTGACAATGTGCTCAGCTGCTCATTTTTAAAAATGATAGCAGTAGGGTTTAGAATGTAAGAAATAATTTTAACTTGATGAACTTTAAAGAATAAACTATTACTTTAACTTCCTTATGCCAATAAGGCAGCTGGTGGGTGGAATCTGGCTTCCCTAATTGATGTGCAACTCAGGAAAGGGGAGAGGAGGGAACAATTTCCATGTTCCCCCCCAGGTGGTCAAATTGCCCTTGAAAACTGCATCTGTGGTGCTCTTGAATGGATAACAGAAGACTGGCACATTGGATCAGAAACAGATCTTCACCACATTAGCCTGCTCAGAGTGGAGTCTTAAAGAAGAAAATGTGGCGCAATAACATGCATAGCATCCTGGAGAAACTGTGGACATTTGGGCAGGGTAAGTGACAGGCCGAGGGGAAAACCCTGTCTGGCCAGTCAACACAAAGGAAAGTTTTTTCTTAGTTTCCAGTAACTTAAAAACATTTTTTAAAAACAGGTTTGTTGAGGTATAATTTTTTTTAAATATAAAGTTTTACTCATTGTAATTGCACAGTTCAATGAATTTTAGAACAGGGAACCTCAATGAATTTGCATGCCATTCTTGTGCAAGGCCCTGATGACCTTTACTGAATTGTACCAATTTTCATTCCAATATGTGCAGCCAAGTGAAGCACTCTTGAAATTTTAATTTTTGTCAGAAAATTACCATCTAATGTTTTTCAGAACATAGCAGAAGGGATACCTTCGTATTTATTATTATGATGAATTTGGAAGCATTTCATTTCAGTTCAGTTGCTCAGTCGTGTCTGACTCTTTGCGACCCCATGAATCGCAGCACGCCAGGCCTCCCTGTCCATCACCAACTCCCGGAGTTCACTCAAACTCATGTCCATCGAGTCGGTGATGCCATCCAGCCATCTCATCCTCTGCTGTCCCCTTCTCCTCCTGCCCCCAATCTCTCCCAGCGTCAGAGTCTTTTCCAATGAGTCAACTCTTTGCATGAGGTGGCCAAAGTATTAGAGTTTCAGCTTTAGCATCAGACCTTCCAAAGAACACCCAGGAGGGATCTCCTTTAGAATGGACTGGTTGGATCTCCTTGCAGTCCAAGGAACTCTCAAGAGTCTTCTCCAACACCACAGTTCAAAAGCATCAATTCTTTGGCACTCAGCTTTCTTCACAGTCCAACTCTCACATCCATAATATAGATAAATATCCAACTTCAACTAAAATTTACTGAATCTTCAGAATAGTTTTAGGATACCATGGCTAGATCTATTTTGTAAGTGAAGGAAGAGTTTTTGAAAGGTTAAGTAACTCAACTGAGGGACAAACATGGGTATATTTTAGAGCTGGGATGTGATCCTGCATCTTCTGACTCACGTCCCATTGGGACAGAAAGTTCTTTACCTGGTGATGATCCATCAACTGCAGTAATAACAGATAATACTCATTGCCGCTTCACTTAAGCCATTCTAGGCTCTCCACTGTGGTATTTCATGTAGTCCTTACAATAACTCTGTGAGGTTCACATTATTATTCTCAGTACTACATAGATAAGGAAATTGAGGTGCAATGACCTACACATCCTGCCCAAGGTTCTAAAAATGAGAGTGGCATTCTAGAGAGATGAACTCTAGAATCAGAGCTCATCATTGTCTTTGCTTCATATTATCTCCCTTAATATTGACTTTCTGCAGGGAAAGAGGGTGTGATACCTATTAGAACTTTTTTCCTGAAGTAGAAGAGGGTAAGATTAAGAATGAGAAAGAAACATTGTCATGCTTGTTGGGCAGGTTTTCTATATATGTGGCAGACCACCTTTTAATAAAAGGAATCTTTTCTGATTAAGGATACCTATTTCTAAAGTTTGTTTTTGCACTTCAAGTCTTGATTTACTAATAGAGCCCAATTTTTAAAAGTTTGAAATAATTCTCTAGTAGGCTAAATGGAAACAGGAATACAGTCAAAGGCAAACATGCCCAGCACTGTGCTTTGGGTGGTTATACCTCCGCCCCTCTGCCTGAGCTTGCTGTTTCCCTAGATACGACATACTCACACCCTCACATCAGTTCTTTTCCAGTGATCATCTTCCTGAAAGTTCCTTTTTGAAATAGTAATGCTCCCTTCATTTTTTATTGTGATCTTGTTTTATTTCCCCCCTTTACACTGATGATCCCCTAACCGAAATTCAGATTGATAATTCCAACTCAAATTCAAGAATACAAGGTTTTTTACTTAACCTCTTCTTTCTTGCCTCTGTATTTTCTTTATCATGGAGAATGGTGGTTCTCAAGGGCATGCAGAATAACAGAAAAATCCCCTAATTGTTTATTTTTTTCTATCCAATACTGCACGTACAGCAGTCTTAGGGTAGCAAAACTAATACTACCACTGATATGATTGCTGAAACTGTTAGCCTTTGTTTCTCCCCATTATCTCCTATATATTGGGAGATAATATAAGATAATATACTATAGCAAATATGTATTATAGTTGTTCTGTACTTATGTTCTGAGAACATAGTCATTTTATACCATATTCTCTCCGTCTTGACCCTCATTTAATCTTACTGATCCAGGTAACTATATATTTATGGTGTCTCTCTGGTCATTTTGTTTGTCTTAATGTTATTCTCTAGTAGATATCTTAGTAAGGCCTCAAAGGAACAATGTTATTGGAATTATTGCATGTTGATAAAAACTTGTCTATGTCCTTTGAACTTGAAAAATCTATTTTCTCAATAAAAATAATTCTTGGTTCAGAATTTTCTTTTTCTTGAGTATCTTAAATATGTTACTCATTCTCTTTTGGCATAAAGTGTTACTGTTGAAAGGTTTGATGATAATATATTTTTTTCTCTTATAAATCATATGCTCTTTGCTCTTTATTTTCTAGGTACCTGAAGGACATCTTCCTTTCCTCCCTCCCACCCTCCTTTCTTTCTTTCTTTATTCTTTCTTTCTCATGTAATTTTTCTGGAATATGTTGATGTTCTTATGGATTATTTTCTCTTTGACACTGTTTGCCTTTTCATATGCAGTGTTACTTTTTTTTAATTTTAGGAAATTCGGGATTTACCATTTATTCTGTTTCTTTATGTTGAGTTTTATATCCTTTCTTCTTCTACTGTCCTTATGCTTAGAATTTTACCTGTATTCAATATTTTTAACTTTCCTTGAATTTTCTTTACATTCTTTTCAATTTTTATAGTTTTTCTCTTTCACCTCTTATTTTTACTTATCATCTATTGTGTTTATTTCTTATTGCTATTTCTTTTTTGTTCCCTGCATTTTTGGACTTCTTTTTTCTCTCATTTCTAATTATTTCCAGACCTCATATCTGAACTTTTCTAGTTCTGATTTACATTGTTTCTTTTATGTCTTGTAGCCGTTTTCTTAATGTTTCTTTGCTAGTTTTGAAGAAATAGGTTTGTTTTGTGCACATATTTTTGGCATACCTTTATTGTATGCAATCCATTATTATTCTTCTTCCCTCTTTTTTATTATGATGATAACTCCTTATGGAATATGATCTTGATCCTTTTATGTTGCTCAGGTTTATAAGAAATGAATTTTCCTAAGGCAGGATTTAGGGAAGTTTATGTACTTTACAGAGCTCCCTCTTCTGTTATTTTTATGTTGTTTTAAAATGTGGTAATGTGCTTTCTGGGAATTGATCTGGACTTTTTTTTTTTTTTTCTTTCTCTCTGTTATTTCTCTCTTGTTCAATTTTGACTTTCCTTCCAGTAGTTTCTCCTAAGTGTGGGTTCCTGTCACAGAAAGTGGAAGGAAGCCCCGCTGGATCAGTTGTGGGAGTTAATAGACGTTCCCTGCTTCAGGTGGTTCAGTCCTGTTTGTGGGAAGGAGTTGCACTCACAAACTCCTCACAGTTTCTGCTGCTTTTCCTGCCTTGGTCCTTGTTTTGCAAGGAATACCTGTTGGCAGTTTTATTGTTCTGTTCTCAAGCTCCTATGACACTGCTCTGTTGCTTTCTTTCTCTTCTCTCTGCAGAGGAGAAGCAGGTATCATGTAATTGTAAGGCTGTTGGTGATTTGTCTCTATCCCATTTATTTTGGGGCTCATGGGGATAACTATTCATCTTGTTTTAAATGCTGCCCCTGGTTTATTGGTTTTGTTATTTAAATGTTCTGTTCTTTTAGGTGGGAGTTTGATGAGATTAAAAAACTGCACGGCTGCCACTGCCATCTTCCCAGAATCTTCTCTCCTGTTCAGATTTTCAACATGTGATTTTAATGGCATGGTGGCTATTGACTACCCTTAGTGAATACTTTTTAATATTCAATGGATCACACGCCATGTACATGTGTGCATGCTAAGTCACTTCAGTTTGGTCTGACTGTTTGCGACCCTGTGAACTGTAGCCTCCAGGCTCCTCTGTCCATGGGATTCTCCAGGCAGGAATATTGGAGTGGGTCATCATATCCTTCTCTAGGGGGTCTTCCTGACCCAGGGATAGAACCTGTGTCTCTTACATCTCCTGCACTGGCAGGTGTGTTCTTTACCATTAGTGCTATCTGGGAAGCCTGATGTATATACAAAGCTCACAGTCACTGATCAGTTAACTTGAAACTATAATGGTCTTCTACAGGCAGTGCTGTTCTGGGAGATCTGAGTCCATTTTGAAATAATTTGATATGAATGTTTCCTCAGAGCAGGCAGAAAATTCTTTTTCTTTTATGGTGATAGAGCTTTCGAGTCATACTTCTCCCTGGTAGAAAATAATTCTGTTGGAAAAAACTCCATCTAGACTCATTGAAAGCTCAGGTTTCCCTTCAAACAATCAAGTGTTTTAAGGGCCAGTTTTACTCAGATGATAGGAATATAAAAAAGAATAATAAAAAAAAAAGCATTGCACGTATTTGGAAGTAATCTTTCCTTAGAAGTAGGGTGTTTGTTGTAGGCTATGGGAGACTGGTAGCCTATTCATGACATTGGTGGCAGCCATTTCTGGACAAAGGAAGGTTCACACAGGTAACTCTTAGAGTGCTGTGAAATGATCCAAATTGGAAGGTGGAGAAATGAAATGTGTGTTGCTTGAAAGACCATACGTTCATAAAAATGAGCTGTTACGGTGGTCTTTCATCCAAATCCCTGCAGATAAAAAAGCTGCCTCCACATGATTTGCTAAAGCCCTCTTACTTTGCTTTCACAGAATAAGGAATCATGATTGAAAACAGGGCAGGATTTTTGTCAAGTTGCCATGGTGAGATCGGAAAAAAAAAAGTCTAAATGCTTATGAAATTGAAGTCTCTCTTTTATTGGCCCTTTCTTGATAAATGGCATGTCTGCATTTTTTTTTTTTTTTTAAGAAGAGGGCATAAGTGAATTCGTATACCTAAGAGACTATCTCCCTTCTTCCATGGCTAGATTTCAAATGTAAACCTGACTTTCTTCTTTGACAGTAATAAATGGTAGAAGGAATCCTCTTCATCCATTATATTATAAAAGTTTATATGATTTTGGTCTCACTCTGCAAAGTGTCTTTGTTAGCACAATCATAATGAAGAGAAATGTTCCCATATGCCCCCAACTATTGTCATCCTAAGTATTCTCTGGTGTTAATTGATTTTTCTTCTGACTAAATTTGGATTCCTTTGAGGTGAGAAAAACAGACTCTAAATTTTATTTATTTATTGTTCTTTGAGATGCTTATGTAGACGTGAATGCAAGACAAAAGGATAGGTTTGCTCACTGACTTTTTTCTCCACAGTTCCATGCAGACAGTTAGGGGCTGGGGGAAAAGTTTCATTATGTAATTGCTGTTAGGCATAAGCAACAGAATTTTATATGAGGAATGAAGCATGTGGTACATCTGAATTTTTCTCAGGCTAATGTTATTAAGGCAAAAGAGACTGATGGAAATAAAAGTCTCCAGTGTTTAACTTTATGTGCAGATTGTTACTCAGTGTAATCCTGGATGCATGTATTTTGAATATTCAAGTCAAAACTTCCTTAAGATTGAGCAGGTTTATGATGAAACCATTTACTTTATAGATTTAACCAAGATTTACCAAAAGATAAGCACATTCACTTGCTCATCCATTCGGTAAGCTCTTATTGATCGTGTATGTTTCAGGTTTGTTGCAATATTGTTGAAATTTTGTTTATGGAGATATTTATTTATTTTTACTTAGAGCGGTTTCATTTTGGTTTTCATGTAATTATATATGGTACCTGGTTCTAGATCTGTGTTCTGCAGTGAAATTGCAGTATAGTCTATCACCAGATATTTAATCCATTTTCATCTCACATGGAAAAGGGAAAAAACCCTGCATTTCCTGGCTACTGATTCTGGAAATGTGATTAGAAAAGATACAGGTTAGTCACAGCTTGGGAAGCATCTCACATTTCCCAAATGAATGATGCTGAGAAGTGACAATTATGAGAATCAGTATCTTTTTTATATTAAACAACAAAGTTGAGAAAGATTGCTATTTGATTTTATAAGAAAATCTGACTTCTTTGGGCAAGTACAAAAACTTGCCTCAAAACAAAGGTAAGGTGCAGATCAACAAACTGAAGTTTTGCTGGGGATCAGAAAGAAGCTTGAGAAGCCTTTCTCATGTGAGCCTTAAAGCTTGCAATTCGCTTTACCCACAAAACATAGTACTAGAACTAAGTGAGTATCCTTCCCTCCATCCTGCTCTTTTCTGCTCTACATCAGAGGAGACATCTGAGCAGAAAAGTGGGGTGTGCACAACTGATGGATGTACCTTATTACTGGCCAAGGGAGAAAGAAATGACAACCACCTCTTCTTGCCAGTGACATATTGCAGGGACATGAAGCAAAGTAATATCACAGGGTAGTGGATACTTTCTGGTTTAGTCAGAAAAAAGTTAAGGATTCTGTCTAAAATATGAATTATTAGAGGTAAAACTATATGGGCACAGATAGTTAATGATAACGTTGAAATTATCCTTTAATAGGTGTTTTTCTAGCTTATATATTTGCAGTGAGGTAGTAAAATATGAGCAATGTAATGTCCCTTCCTGGCATTGTAAAAATGTTGGTGTTGTAATTAATTAAGGTGATATATTAAAACATTGGCAAAGTTACGTGTTTTCAAATGCATAAGTGGTGTGATTTCAGCCAGTGTTCTTGTTGTTATTATCTAATCTCCTAACATATGCTTTTTAAGACTGTCATCTTTTTAGAATTTACAAAGGAAATAAAAACCAAGCTATTATCTGACTTTTGCTCCTGAGAAACTAATGAGCAAGAGTCATTACTCATAACAGAATAATTAATTGGGTTTCCACTCTGTGCCAGACAGTGAGCTGGGATCTGGGCTCACTTAGATAAGGAACAGTTCTCCTTTTCATGGCACTCACAGTGTAGGAAGAGACAGGTAAACAAATCATTGCCATATAAGCTGATAAATGCTATAATAAAGGTATGAACAGATGCCACGAACATAGAGGAGGGAGGATTTAAGTGCCTCCAGCAGAAAACAAGGGTTATCAGAGTAGCTGTACATGACTTACAATGAGACTTCACAAAGCTAAAAGGAAGGGACAGGAAAAACAACTTAAAGGTATTTGCTTAGGCAAAGGTACGCAAAGTTAAGGACGGTAGGGTCAGCTTGAACAATAGCCTTTCTATGATACCAAAGAGTCTGAATTTTTCCCTAAAGAAAACAGGAAAGTATTCCAGGAGATAAATAGAATCAAAATAATTTGCTCAAATTTCAGTAAATATTGATTGTTCATCTATTACATGCCAGGATACCATGTGCTTTTTAATTGCCATGTAATACATTATAGTTGAAGCCAAAGGATTAAATGATTTTGAGACTTAAATGAGTGAGAATTAAAAATAACCAGTAATAGAAAGTTAAAGGTAGGTTAAGAAAAAGAATTTTTATTCCCACAGAACAAGAAAATCAGCAGATTGCTAATCACAGCATTGATTTAGGGGCTCATGCTATCATCAAGTACCAAAGATCCTTCCACTTTGGATCTTTAAGCTATTTCTTTATTGTCAAAAAATGGTTCCCCGGACTTCCCTGGTGGTCCAATGGCTTAGATTCCATGCTCTGAATTCAGGGGACTCGGGTTCAATTCCTGGTCAGGTAACTAGATCCCACATGCTGCAACTGAGACCTGGCACAGCCAAATAAATTAATTAAATAAAAAGAATTTTAAAAGTGGCTCCCAAGGCTGTTACTATTATTTTATATAGTAAGTCCATATATAGCAAGGAGTAAGAGAAAGGATGAGAGTTTTACTCTTTCATCTTTTTATTTGTGAGGAAAGTTTTTCTAGAAAGATCCTTGAAGAGTTTTCTTCCTTCTTATTGGAGAGAACTGACCAAACAGACATCAACATTCTCAAGGGAATTTGGGAAAGGGAATCAAACTCATTTTGAGCTTTTGTTACATGCAGTGGAATTTTTCAGTGAGGGATAGGGGATAGAAAATGGCTGTTTAACTAGCCATCAGTGGTGTTGGACTCCTCTTAAGTAAAATTACTTTTGAAAGCTTGGAAGTAAAAGGAGGCAGCATTTAGGTAGATGTGGAGATAGGGAGAAACCAGAAGACAGTGTTGCACCTGACAAATAGAACGTCACTGTTGAGTCTAACTTCAGAAATTTCTGTGGGATTTACTGTCAGGAGCCACATTTCAGTGTGCTAGGAAGTGAGTAGGTGGTCAGGAAGTAGATGTAGAAACCGCTTTCTTAAAGAAGGTTCTAGTGAAGAGGATGTAAGCAAGCAGCACATGATGCAAGGAGATTAAGGAAAAGCTTTTTATTGAGGGGATGAGAGTTAATTGATCATATTTACATGCTGTAGATGAGTGGGAAGCACATGGATAAGAAAATAAATCCGATACAAGAGGCAGATGTGATAATTGATAGTTTAGATTCCACAGTAGATTAGATTGGATTATTCTTGAACTCAGGAAGGAGGCTAGAATATGGAATTAGGGGCAATTAGCCTATTGATGATCATTACATCTAGCTTAAGAACAGAAATCAACTCATGGCTGATTTTGGAAATTGAGGGAGCTGAGGGTTTGCTGCATGATGGCCTCTGTATCTGCTGAAAATTTGGAGATAATGTCAGATACTGAAATTCTGCTTGTGCATGAGAGGAGCTAAAATAGTTTGAAGTAGTATACATTTGAAATAAAGTAAGAATTTAGAAATAATTTATTAGAAATCAATGGAAGAATTTTTGGAATGTGTTCAGTAAAATTTATTAGTAGTCAATGGGAGGACTGTTGGAATGTGTTCAGTACCAGGTAGTTCATTAAAACTTCCCTTTAAATATGCAGACTTGTAGGATTATGGTTTCTTATATAATACTCAATAAATAGCAGTAGATAAAGATATTACTTTGAATGACCCAGTATTACATATTATCAGAGAATCGAGAGCATGAATACAATAGAGCAATCTAGATTATCACTGAAGAGTGACCAGGAAGTTGAGTATAAAATGAGAAAAATGAATCTATGAGGTCACTACTAGACTGAAAAAGTAGAAGAGGCCTATGCTTTTGAACTGTAGTGTTGGAGAAGACTCTTGAGAGTCCCTTGGACTGCAAGAAGATCCAACCAGTCCATTCTGAAGGAGATCAGCCCTGGGATTTCTTTGAAAGGAATGATGCTAAAGCTGAAATTCCAGTACTTTGGCCACCTCATGCGAAGAGTTGATTCATTAGAAAAGACTCTGATGCTGGGAGGGATTGGGGGCAGGAGGAGAAGGGTAGGACGGAGGATGAGATGGGTGGTTGGCATCACCGACTCAATGGACGTGAGTCTGAGTGAACTCCGGGAGTTGGTGATGGACAGGGAGGCCTCAGGTGCTGTGATTCATGAGGTCGCAAACAGTTGGACACGACTGAGTGACTGAACTGAACTGAATACTTTTATATCATGTCCTTCTTATTTACAAACCTTCTTTCTTTGGTACTTAGTAGCCATATTTATCTGACTATATATTCCATTCCCAGTCATAGTTTTGGCCTAGGAGTCAACCCTTCATGGTTTTTCACTGATCTACCAATCAACATCAGATTGTTGAGAAATAAGCTTTTTCTTCCACAAGTTGGAGTTCAGAAATAATAATTGAATCTGGGTTAGACTGGCACTGAGGTAAAGGACTATAGGAACTTTGTGGTAAGATTTTGCTACTACTGCTTGGCAAAGGAAAAAATGCCAGTGTCGCATAAGAAAAAAACACACAGAGAACAGGCAGAACACAAACACAAATACCAAATACTGCTTGGGATCCTGATACCTTTGCAGTTTTTGATTCTAATATCTTTTGATGCTTGGCTCTATTCCTACTATTCATTTGATTCTATGAGATATGCTTGCATCTTATATTAAATTTTTCTTTTATGGTTGAGCTAGTTTAAGTAGGCATTACTTGAATCCCAAAGGGCCTTATGAAGGACTAGCTCAAAGGACTGGAGGTCTTCACTAGTCAAAGAAGAGATTTATTGCTAATGGGTGTTCTGGAGAGGTAAAATAATAGGAAAGTTTATGGGAGAGTTGTTGTAAGGATGGCATGAAATTAAATGCTTTTCCATTTTGAGAATTTCGGAAATCAGTTAAGTAGGTATAGATGATGACAATCCAGTGTAGGGCAATAGAAGAATGTTGTTGAGAGAAATGGAGGTCAAGTTATTTATGTAAAAGAAGTTCAATATTTACTAGGTTAGGCCTAATCTATTTAAATTTTGAAAACAACAAGGAGTTGTAGTGAAAAAAAGGATATAAATTAATTGACAAAAACGTCAAAGAATGTGGATGTGTGATCTAAAGGCTGGTAAACAATATAAAGAATTGTAGACAGGGTGAGTTAAGAGGGCAGACAACTCAAAAGACAAAGACTTTCTTCATTTCAGTTCAGTCGATCAGTCGTGTCCGACTTTTGTGACCCCATGGACTGCAGCATGCCAGGCCTCCCTGTCCATCACCAACTCCAGGACTTTACTCACACACACATCCATTGAGTTGGTGATGCCACCCAATCATCTCATTCTCTGTCATCCCTTTCTCCTCCCGCCTTCAATTTTTCCCAGAATCAGGGTCTTTTCCAATGAGTCAGTTCTTCACATCAGATGGCCAAAGTATTGGAGTTTCAGCTTCAGCATCAGTCCTTCCAATGAATATTCAGGACTGATTTCCTTTAGGATGGACTGGTTGGATGTTCCGGCAGTCCAAGGGACTCTCTCAAGAGTTTTCTCCAATACCACAGTTCAAAAGAATCAATTCTCCGGAGCTCAACTTTCTTCATGGTCCAACTCTCACATCCATACATGACTATTGGGAAAACCATAGCTTTGACTAGATGGACCTTTATTGGCAAAATAATATCTATGCTTTTAAGTATGCTGTCTAGCTTGGTCATAACTTTTCTTCCAAGGAGCAAGCATCTTTGAATTTCATGGCTGCAGTCACCATCTACACTGATTTTGGAGCCCCAAAAATAAAGTCTGTCACTGTTTCCATTGTTTCCTCATCTATTTGCCATAAAGTGGTGGGACCAGATGCCATGATCTTAGTTTTCTGAAGTTTTAGTTTAAAAGTTTAAGTTTTAAGACTAAGTTTTAGTTTTAAGTTTTCTGATCTTTAGTTTTAAGCCAACTTTTTCACTGTCCTCTTTGACTTTTATCAAGAGGCTCTTTAGTTCTTGTTCACTTTCTGCAATAAGGGTGGTGTCATCTGCATATCTGAGGTTATTGATATTTCTCCCAGCAATCTTGATTCCAGCTTTTGCTTCATCCAGCCTGGCATTTCACATTATGTACTCTGCATTTTAGTTAAATAATCAGGGTTACAATATACAGCCTCAATGTATTCCTTTTCCTATTTGGAATGAGTCTGTTGTTCCCTGTCCAGTTCTAACTGTTGCTTTCTGATCTGCATACAGATTTCTCAAGCAGCAGGTCAGGTGATCTGGTATTCCTGTCTCTTGAAGAATTTTCACAGTTTGTTGTGATCCACACAGTCAAAGGCTTTGGCATAGTCAATAAAGCAGTAGATGTTTTTCTGGAACTCTCATGCTTTTCCAATGATCCAACAGATGTTGGCAATTTGATCTCTGGTTCCTCTGCCTTTTCTAGAGTCAGCTTGAACATCTGGAAGTTCACAGTTGATGTACTGTTGAAGCATGGCTTGGAAAATTTTGAGCATTACCAGCATATGAGATGAGTGCAATTATGCAGTAGTTTGAGCATTCTTTGGCTTTGCCTTTCTTTGGGATTGGAATGAAAACTGACCTTTTCCAGTCTTGTGGCCACTGCTGAATTTTCCAAATTTGCTAGCATATTGAGTGCAGCACTTTCACAATATCATCTTTTAGGATTTTAAATAGCTTAACTGGAATTCCTTCACCTCCACAAGCTTTGTTCGTAGTGATGCTAACCCACTTGACTTCACATTCCAGGATGTCTGGCTCTAAGGCAGTGATCATACCATTGTGATTATTTGGGTTATGAAGATCTTCTTTGTATAGATCTTCTGTGTATTCTTGCCACCTCTTTTCAGTATCTTCTGCTTCTGTTAGGTCCATACCATTTCTGTCCTTTATCGAGCCCATCTTTGCATGAACTGTTCCCTTGGTACCTCTAATTTTCTTGAAGAGATCTCTAGTCTTTCCCAGTCTGTTGTTTTCCTCTATTTCTTTGCATTGAGCACTGAGGAAGGCTTTCTTATCTCTCCTTGCTAGTCTTTGGAACTTTGCATTCAAATGAATATCTTTCCTTTTCTCTTCTGCTTTTTACTTCTCTTCTTTTCACAGCTATTTGTAAGGCCTCCTTTGACAGCCATTTTGCTTTTTTGCATTTATTTTTCTTGGGGATGGTCTTCATCCTTGCTTCCTGTACAATGTCACAAACCTTAGTCCATAGTTCTTCAGGCACTCTGTCTATCAGGTCTAATCCCTTGAATCCTTTTCTCATTTCCACTGTATATCATAACCGATAGATGGCATTTATGTATTACATTTAATTTTTTGACACCTATTTGTTAAATCTGTGAAATATCAATTATTAATACCTTCATTTTAAGGACAAAAAATGGAAGTTGTAGATGTTATTTGACTTTTGCAAAGTCAAGCACCTAGTAAATGATAAAGCCAGAAGCTTATTTTATATCTCCTTATTTTAAAGGTGGATTATTTTGTTGCTCTGCCCTGTTGGAGAAAGTTCCACAGTCTCCTCCAAAAAGTTTATTGAGGTTATAGCCAGTAGCAGTAATGTAGAAATAGTAGTAGTAGCAGTAACAGCAGCAAAAACTTCAATAGTATTGCTGCTGCTACTGCTGCTAAGTCACTTCAGTCGTGTCTGGCTCTGTGTGACCCGATAGACAGCAGCTCCCCGTCCCTGGGATTCTCCAGGCAAGAACACTGGAGTGGATTGCCATTTCCTTCTCCAATGCATGAAAGTGAAAAGTGAAAGTGAATTTGCTCAGTCGTGTCCAACTCTTAGTGACCCCATGGACTGCGGCCTACCAGGCTCCCCCTTCCATGGGATTTTCCAGGCAAGAGTACTGGAGTGGGGTGCCATTGCTTTCTGCTTGCTACATGCTTAGAACTGTTCTATAGACTTGACATACATCAGCAGTGTAGGGATGTACTGGGAAAAGGGGTAATCATATTCCAAGACCAATGTTTAGTTGATTCAGGTGTGGGTTTTGTTTACCTAAACACCTCTTTTACTCTTTTACCTTTCACAAATAGGACATGTAGTCACATACGTAATTTCCGTGCATCACTGTCTTCTAGCCTCTTAAACATCTTTCACTGTTTTATTTATGTGTGAAAAAAAGCAGCAGCATGTTTTTGTTCCATATATATGCTTGTTTGCAAGCTGTTTTCCAGAGTCTGTTCTTAATAGTCAAGGACACAGATTTCATTTTCATGGCCATTATGCATCAATAATTTGAATCAGAAATATTATGTCATGGCTGCCTTGCGTTTCCTAAGCTGCCGTGTTAATGTTTTCTGCTTCAGACTGCTACGTGCTTATTACTGCCCAACGGTAACTGATTCCTGCTGAGCCAATGCATCTCTAAATAATTATCAAGCGTGTTAGTTACTGAGTTAATGATGAATGCTACTTTGAGCAGCAATGAAAGCTATAAAAAAATAACCATGTACACATTTAAGAGTGGTGTAAAGTGTGCAAAATAGGAAAACTCAAAATTATATGAAGAATTACATGTTTCTGCAGAAATTGATTTCCTTCTTCAATCCACCTTGAAATTACTTCAACACCAACATATGCCAAATAAAATCACTTTTTCCAGTTTCCTTACAATCTCATGTAATCCTGTTTTACATACAAAATGTGTCTCCAAGAGTCTACTTATCCATGTATCTAAAGGTGGCTAAGGTGGGGAGAGATGGTGGAATGTCCAGAAATGTTAGAGATGGGTTGTAGACTTAAAGGAGAAAATTAATTCAGCTGAATAGTTTGAATAAATCTGATTGAAAAGTGATCAAGAAAAACTGAAATCACTGTGGTATGTAAATGCAAATATAAATGCTAAAGGCCACATATCCCCTATTTTATATTATATTGGAGTGGTGTGCTATTTCTTCTATTGCTTTCTGTTCATTAACATTTGTCAGTTTCCTGAACCTCAACTGAAACATTTGAAACAATGATTTTTATGTTTAAAAATAAGTAATTTTTGACTTACATCCATTCTGGAATAATGTAGAGATATGAATCAGTAAACAGTAGTGATATGGGAAAGACTATTTAAAAACAAAGTGCAGATCTGTCTGTAGCTGTAACTTACTTCTATATGAACATCCTGTGATTATCACTAATAATTAATTTTTCATAATACTATGCATATTTACTGTTCCACTATCTAATTTTGTATAATTTCTTGCATATTCTCACTATCCATAATATATGGAAGCTTCACAAATCTGCATTTCCATGTTCCTTGGTTTGACTATTTCTAGAGAAAGATAAAGGGCTTCCGTGATGGCTCAGATGCTAAAGAATCTGCCTGCAATGCAGGAGACCTGGATTCAAGTTTGGGAAGATCTCCTCAAGAAGGGAATGGGTACCTACTCCCATATTCTTCCCTGGAGAATTCCATGGACAAAGGAGACTGGTGCGCTATAGTCCATGGGGTTGCAAACAGCTGGACACGGCTGAGCAGCTAACACTTTACAGAGGAAAACATTTATGGTATAAACATTCAGAAGGGCCTGTGTTCACCTAAGGTAACTAAAAAAAAGAAAAACACCCAAAAAACTAAAGAAAGTACTCCTGAGCACAAACTTGAATAAATATGGGTCCCCAAATTAATTTTTAAAAAGGAAGAATGTCTACAATTATCTCACCTTAGATATCAAAACTCTTCTCTTTATTATAGGAATAATAACATACTATATACCATAACAAAGCTTGTGAAGAACTTTCCTGTACATGATCTGAGTTAGTAGGCACTTAATGACAAAGACCAACTAATTGGTAGAAGCATTCTTTCCAGACTGATCATGTCAAACTTCATCATAAGAAGAAAAGGAAACTTTTGTCCAAGGTGTCAAGGATGTACTTTCTCCAAAATAATTACTATTCTCTTATCATTTATTTCAAGGAATTGATTATACCTAATTATAATTTCCTCTATACAAATTCCTATAATTTGTGTAGATTTGTGGTGGTCCATCTTTAAGCACTATTTTTGTAAAATATTCAGTAGACACAGGAAACATACAATTCATGGCAGCACCAGTTCTGTTAGAACTTCTGAGTACTTTCATAGAGTCTTTTTGCCTTTTTCTGTATTTGTACAGTTGTGATGACAATTCTTATATAATATTTAATATGATTTTTTAAACTTTATATTATGATATTTTCCTTAATAATGGTATACCTTTCATAATAGTTGAAAGTCCTGCATACAATCTAATTAATGTACAACTATTTATATATCTGCCTCCATATGTAATGATGTAGATCTTTACATAAAAACAAAATCACTATTTTGTATTATTTTCTCAGTCTATATTCTCAGAAATAGATCATTGAATTAGATTAACTGAATGTGTTTTTACTTGTGGTTTATAATTCCCAATACTTTTCAACAAATTGTTCTACTTTATTGTTCCTCAAGCAAAGTAGCAGTGGACATATTTTCTGTATTTTCACTAGCATTAGGTATTAACATTTTAAATCAGCCCTTCTTTCATAGATGTATTGTGATTTACAATTTCTTTTATTCTAATGCATGTAAAGCTCAACATTCAGAAAACTAAGATCATGGCATCCGGTTCAATTACTTCATGGCAAGTAGATGGGGAAACAGTAGAAACAGTGGCTGACTTTATTTTTATGGGCTCCAAAATCACTGCAGATGGTGATTGCAGCCATGAAATTAAAAGACGCTTGCTCCTTGGAAGGAAAGTTATGACCAACCTAAACAGCATATTAAAAAGCAGAGATATTACTTTGCCAACAAAGGTCTATCTAGTCAAGGCTATGGTTTTTCCAGTAGTCATTATGGATGTGAGAGTTGGACTATAAAGAAAGCTGAGCACTGAAGAATTGATGCTTTTGAACTGCGGTGTTGGAGAAGACTCTTGAGTCCCTTGGACTGCAAGGAGATCCAACCAGTCCACCTTAAAGGAGATCAGTCCTGGGTGTTCATTGAAGGGACTGATGTTGAAGCTGAAACTCCAATACTTTGGCCACCTGATGTAGAGAGCTGACTCACTTGAAAGACCCTGATGCTGGGAAAGATTGAGGGCAGGAGGAAAAGGGGATGACAGAGGATGAGATGATTGGATGTCATCGCTGACACAATGGGTATGGGTTTGGGTGGACTCCGGGAGTTGGTGATGGACGGGGAGGCCTGGCATACTGCAGTTCATGGGGTTGCAAATAGTCAGACACAACTGAGCGACTGAAATGAACTGAACTGAACTGATGTATATTTACTCCTATGTTAATTGACAAGGAATGTTTTCATATCTGTGAATTGTCTATTTTCCTATTTCATCCATACATGGATTGGAGTATAGTGCTGTGAAAATAACACAAGCTTAGAAAGCTTAAATTTAATTTAATACCCCATTGCCTAGGTGGCCTCTAATAAATAACTTAGCTTCTTTGATTGTCTTTTTGTCTGCAGGATGAAAATCAGTTCAGTTCAGTTCATTTCAGTTGCTCAGTCATGTTCAATTCTTTATGAACCCATGAACTGCAGCACACCAGACTCACCTATCCATCACCAACTCTCAGAGCCTATTCAAACTCTTGTCCATCGCATCTGTGATGCCATCCAATCATCTTATTCTCTGTTGTCCCCTTCTCCTCCTGCCTTCAATCTTTGCCAGCATCAGGGTCTTTTATCCACTTTATGAGGATGTATTGAAAATTAAGCACATAATACATAAACACCCAGCAAAACAACTAGCAGATACTTATTAAGTGTTAACTCCTTTTCTCTGATAAAATTTCTCCTGGACTTTACGTTTGTGACTACTAAAGGAACTATAATAATAACCAACAGATGACTTAACTATGCTAGGCAATTGATAATTAACTTTTATTTACCTCTGTTAATGGCTTTTTGGTCCTTTAGCATATTCTAAGTGTTAAAATACTCAACATTTAGCCTTTGGGAAAAGAGTGAATAGACATATTTTATGACTTTTTACCGTTCAGATCAGATCAGATCAGTTGCTCAGTTGTGTCCGACTCTTTGTGACCCCATGAATCGCAGCATGCCAGGCCTTCCTGTCCATCACCAACTCCTGGAGTTCACTCAGACTCATGTCCATCGAGTTTGTGATGCCATCCAGCCATCTCATCCTTTGTTGTCCCCTTCTCCTCCTGCTCCCAATCCTTCCCAGCATCAGAATCTTTTCCTTTTTTTTTAAATTTTTTTAAAATTTTATTTTATTTTTAAACTTTACAATATTGTATTGGTTCTGCCATATATCGAAATGAATCTGCCACAGGCATACATGTGTTCCCCATCCTGAACCCTCCTCCCTCCTCCCTCCCCATACCATCCCTCTGAGTCATCCCAGTGCACCAGCCCCAAGCATCCAGTGTCGTGCTTTGAACCTGGACTGGCGACTCATTTCATATATGATATTATACATATTTCAATGCCATTCTCCCAAATCATCCCACCCTCTCCCTCTCCCACAGAGTCCAAAAGACTGTTTTATACATCAGTGTCTCTTTTGCTGTCTCGTATACAGGGTTATTGTTACCATCTTTCTAAATTCCATATATATGTGTTAGTATACTGTATTGGTGTTTTTCTTTCTGGCTTACTTCACTCTGTATAATAGGCTCCAGTTTCATCCACCTCATTAGAACTGATCCAAATGTATTCTTTTTAATGGCTGAGTAATATTCTATTGTGTACATATACCATATCTTTCTTATCCATTCATCTGCTGATGGACATCTAGGTTGCTTCCATGTCCTGGCTATTATAAACAGTGCTGCGATGAACATTGGGGTACACGTGTCTCTTTCCCTTCTGGTTTCCTCAGTGTGTATGCCGAGCAGTGGGACTGCTGGGTCATAAGGCAGTTCTATTTCCAGTTTTTTAAGGAATCTCCACACTGTTCTCCATAGTGGCTGTACTAGTTTGCATTCCCACCAGCAGTGTAAGAGGGTTCCCTTTTCTCCACACCCTCTCCAGAATTTATTACTTGTAGACTTTTGGATCGCAGCCATTCTGACTGGTGTGAAATGGTACCTCATTGTGGTTTTGATTTGCATTTCTCTGATAATGAGTGATGTTGAGCATCTTTTCATGTGTTTGTTAGCCATCTGTATGTCTTCTTTGGAGAAATGTCTATTTATTTCTTTGGCCCATTTTTTGATTGGGTCATTTATTTTTCTGGAGTTGAGCTGTAAGAGTTGCTTGTATATTTTTGAGATTAGTTGTTTGTCAGTTGCTTCATTTGCTATTATTTTCTCCCGAAAGCCCAGAGATAAGTCCATGCACATATGGACACCTTATCTTTGACAAAGTAGGCAAGAATATACAATGGATTAAAGACAATCTCTTTAACAAGTGGTGCTGGGAAAACTAGTCAACCACTTGTAAAAGAATGAAACTAGAACACTTTCTAACACCATACACAAAAATAAACTCAAAATGGATTAAAGACCTAAATGTAAGACCAGAAACTATAAAACTCCTAGAGGAGAATGTAGGCAAAACGCTTTCTGACATACATCACAGCAGGATCCTCTATAACCCACCTCCCAGAATATTGGAAATAAAAGCAAAAATAAACAAATGGGACCTAATTAAACTTAAAAGCTTCTGCACAACAAAGGAAACTATAAGCAAGGTGAAAAGACAGCCTTCAGAGTCTTTTCCAATGAGTCAACACTTCGCATGAGGTGGCCAAAGCACTGGAGTTTCAGCTTTAGTATCATTCCTTCCAAAGAAATCCCAGGGCTGATCTCCTTCAGAATGGACTGGTTGGATCCCCTTGCAGTCCAAGGGACTCTCAGGAGTCTTCTCCAACACCACAGTTCAAAAGCATCAATTCTTCGGTGCTCAGCCTTCTTCACAGCCCAACTCTGACATCCATACATGACTACAGGGAAAACCATAGCCTTGACTAGACGAACCTTTGTTGGCAAAGTAATGTCTCTGCTTTTGAATATGCTATCTAGGTTAGCTAGCATCATTTTAATATGTTAGTAGGCCTAATGTAAATAGTAGTGATAGCTAAATTTGCAATAAATACAATGAAAGAGATAATATTAAGCAAGACACAATTTACTAATTTGCCAATCATTGATGAGCATTAGTGGGTTGATGGATTTTTAAATATTTATAGACACCAAGACCATGAAAGGTGATATCTTGTGAAAAAATCAGACAGTTTGGTGGAATTTATAAACTGGCTTCTTGCAGGCAGCTAGTTAACTGTAATCAACTGAAGCTTTAAAATACTCAGGGTTAAAATGACAGGCACTAATTAATTTTCCAATTAGTTAAGGATTGATTCAGGATGTCATTCTTAAACTGCTCTGCCATTTAAAGAGCCAATCATTTATGTTGACAGAAGTTGCTTTGTGTTTAACATTTCCATTAGCCATGCAGTCTCACCCTATAGCTATCAATCATGGTAGTTTTGACCTAAGCCTGTCTTAAGTGAAGCAATGAATGGTTGGTCAGCCTCCATATATGTGTCATTCTTTTGAAGGGTAGGTGGTTTATATTAACAGCAATTTTCATCAAGCTCTAATTACCAAGAAAATTTTAGAGGAATATAGTTTTTAGATATTTGTGATGTAGTGTGGGACAGGATGCTTATTAAGATGGATACCCAGCTTCTAGTGTGTAATTTTCAGAAAGAACCTCAAATCTCAAATTTTCTGTGTATATTTTTTATCATTTAAATATGGAATATTAATATAGTCTCTACTTTAATAGATTATTTATTTTAAAATGTATGATGTGTCATAAGTCTGCTCTTAGCTTAGTATCTGGCACATAGCAATCTGTAATAGAATTACTGAATGAGTGATTGATTCCTGAATTATTTCTTTAAAATTAATTTTCTTTAGAAAGGAACTAACACAAAATGTGTAAAATATATGATTCTTTCTCATTTGTTATGTAGACCTGTATCATCAAGTATCAACCATATCAAATTTTCTGTTTAAATTAAAGGCTGAAGTTACAATGTTTGTTTTATTTTGAGTTATTAATAATATATTACCTAAATATTATACAAATATATTTCAGGTGTTAGATTGCCTTTATAAAGCATTCTTTTAATTTGTGGGTGAGAGTAAAGGAATGACTGATGTTAATTTTGACTCCATTTTTCAAAATATATGAATGAAATTTCAAAAAAATGTGGCCATAACTCTCAAAATAATTCCAAATATTATATCCATTTTCTGGGGCCAGTGGAAGTATTGTAGCACTAGTAAATTAATATAATTTTGAAACAATATCTGTATAAAAGCCTTGTGTCAGATACTTGACTCTCTAAATATGACTATTAATTCCTCTAGATAGCATGTTATGATGAGGACAGGATACTACATAGAATTCCCTCACTCTTTTTCCCTCCACCCAGAGAGGTAGTGTCTTACAGAAGCTAAAAGCCCAGATCCTGGAGCCAGATTGGCTCAGTTAAAAATCCAAGATCTGCTACTTAGTTCCTGTGTTATTTGGTTAAGTCACTTAAATTCCCTGTGTCTCAGTTTCTTCATTGATAAAATGGAAATAATAAAACTCATATCTCCTAGGTTCTGTGAGCACTAAAGATTCATTATGAGCATTATAAGGCTTTCCATAGAGGATTTTAAGAACCTTACTTGAATGCTGAGGTAGACATTATTTGCAACGTCTGCCTGAGTCACAAAAACCCATCTTCCCACTGGCTTTTCTGGACAGTAATTTATGTGAGTTGCTCCACAACCTTCTGGCCTCTCTATATATGCTCAGTGGAGGTGGGAATTTTACCTAAGCTGATCCAGTTGGAGTCACTTTCTTTAAAATGTATGAATTGGTAGAGACAATGAAAGTGAGTAAATGTGGAGAAGGGAGGAGGGAGAGAAATAGAGATGGGAAAAGCAGGAAACACTACAAACATGAATTTTTCATGGTATAAGACCTGTATAATGCAAGTTTGTATTTTTGAGATAGGCATATTCTGTTTTCCACCTGTAGGCAAGATGAAGCAAGGTCACAGAAAGGAGCAGGAGTAGGACAAAAAGGTAGCCTGATAAATTTAAATCTCTGGTTCCACACATACCTGAGATTTTTATTTCACATTTTCTTATTCTGTTGATGCCAACAAGATTTGGCTTCTATTAAGAAAATTCTAACATAAACACAATTACATGAAGAAAAGTAAATAAAAATCAGGACTATCTACAATGGCAGATTGAATATAGGTTTAAAGTGAGCACATAGACATGCAATTCACTGTTTCAATTCATAGACATGCAAATCACTAAATTTGAGCCACAATTCAGTCTGAACTTCCTGGTTGCCAAGGGAAAAAAAGGAAATCTGGTCAAATATATTGTTTATATTATACATAAAAAACAGTGCGAATCACCTTTCTCATGTAAGTAACTGTTTTGATTTATGGGAAGTTTTTTTTCATGTAGGTAATAACTGGAATAATGTATTGAAGTGTCTTTAATAAATCTTTAAAATAAATGAAATGCTATGCTTTGTTTAAATGTTTTAGCCCTTTACTATAACTTGAGTATATAGTAAACAAAGTTAACTGAATGAAAGAATTTTAGGTTAATACAGTTCAACACATATTAGCAGTTAGCCTAAAGAATAAAATCTAGGGTAAACAGGAAGTGAATGTCCTGAATATACTATAAAAAATCTCCCACTAATATAAATTTTCTCAGATCAATATTCTAATAAAAGTGAAACATGAGACAATTTAATATTGTACAGTGTAGTATGCCTGAAATGCAGGTATTCTATATGGGAATATTGTACATCATACTGGTGACTAATTGTCAAGTCTCACCAAGATTTTTACTGCCAGAATAACCATTTACAGTGGCAGGAAAATAAACAAAAGTTCAAGAAAGAGATTTCTTTATGCAATTTTCACATAAACATCAACATTATCCATATAAGTACCTAGGTAATAAAACTGAGAATTATATTTTATTTTTTTAAGTTTTATTAATATATAATTTACCTACATAAAATTGACTTATGTATTCACTATTGTAAGTGGCCCCCACTCCTGTACTTAGGTTTTGGCCATCATCATTTCTTATCTGCATCTTTGAGTGATCTTTCAGGTGACTTTCCTATCTGTAGCTTTGTCTTTCCCAATCTTACTTCCATACTACAAATATTATCAGTCATATTTGTAATAACAAGTCTTATTCTAATTACCCATTGCTACATCATAGACCACCCCAAAATTCAAGGCCTTAAATCAATAATTTACTTAGCTCATAAATCTGCAATTTTGTTAGGAACTAGAAGGAAGGGCCCATCTCTCCTTCACACAGTACCAGTGGGGCACTCAATTAAAGGCTCGAAAATAACTTCCAAAATGGTTCATTCACATGATTGGCAATTTGGTTATAGTTGGAAGCTCAGCTGAAGGTCAAGGGCTTTAATTCCTTCCCACATGGGGTTTTCTGAACTGCTTGGAGTTCCTTAAAGATGGTGGCTGGTTTCTAAGAATATCTGTCCCCAGAGTCAAGAAAGAGACATTGCCTGGAAAGGCAAATACCTAGAAACTGGCACAGCTCCACTTATGCTATATTCTATTCTAGTGGTCAAACAGTCATAGAATAATGTCAAAGAATGTGGGACCATGTTTTAAAACTATCACAAGTAACATGTCACTTCTCTTCTTAAAATTCAGCAATATCCCTATATTATTTTCTTCAAGTATTTTGACCAAACAGGCAAGCACATTTCTTCATGGTCTTTATACAGTTTACCTCTGCAGCTTCATATCTTTCTGCTTCCATGTTTGACACTTAAGTTCTTTTTGATTCTTATAAATCTATATGTGGTGCCTGGCTTAGTGCATTTGTCATCCCTCTCAACTGTTGCATCATTGCCTGTTTAACTCATACTCACTCTTCAGAGCTCAGCTCAGGTGTCTATTCTTCTGGAAGCATTTTCATAACCTTTGTCTCTGCTCCCCGCTAACTCCTATGAAGTCTGAAATAGATATCTCTCCTATGGAGCCTATGTGTATAAATTCATAACATCTTTTATCATATTTTACTTCTTTGCTTACTTATTTGACCTTATTACTAAATTGTGTACCTCATAAAGACAGGTATCATGTCTCATTTGCATTGTATTCTCAAGGTTTTTTGAATAAGTGGAAGCATGATTAAATGTATACACCATAGGATGCAAAAATTATTGATTTGCACATATATGACTGTTACATTTTATATTAAGCATGTACTTCTGAAGACCTTCCATAATTGAAAAAATAAATTATTCAAGACTAACTTTCAAATAAAATTTATATAAACCTGGGTTGATGTAGTCTCAGAGCACATAAATATACAATTATGATAGCAAGTTTACTTAAATACTTTTTAAGTGTTCTCATCATTATCTCTAATATTTTATAAAGTGTTTTCCCCTAAGTGAGCAGCAGGGTTTTTTTTTTTTTTTAACCTTGTTTTTATCACATTTAACATCTAATACACTGTTATTGATTGTGGGATAGGTTTTTCACACTAGCATTAGCAAGAGCACTTCATAAATGCTTGAATGATATTATAGGATGTAAAAAGACTTTCAATTATCATACATATGACTGTTAGAAAAAAAGCACAAAACCTACTAAAATCACTTGTACAAGTCCAATGTTTACACAGTTGTTCATCCTTATTCATGGATTCTGTATTAAGAATTCCCTTGCCATTTATAACCCTAAAACCAATCCTTGTAAGAATAGGTTTTCCTGGATCCTTTGTAGACATTTGTACATACAAAGTGGTAGAAAACTCCAGTCACCTTATGGAACGTATTCTACTGAAGTCACACAAGGTAATGATCTGCCTTCTTGCAGCTCCTGAGCATTGTTGAAATGTATTTAGTGTGAAGGCTGTGATGTGTCCTATGGAGAAAATAAATTTTTTTCAGGCATGAGTTAAAGTGCTGTTGGTCATGAATTCAAAGTTAATGAATCAGCAATATATTAAATAAAGTGTCATAACACAGAAATACTCATAAAACAAGGTTAGTATTGTTTGGTTGATGAAATGTTGTGACCAGCAGCTCACAGGAACCTAATCCTTTATTTCCTCTGTGAGTAATGATTCTAATATTTGCCCATTCAGTGTTTGTGGTGATCATTATTGAATATTACTACAACACATAGTAATTCACTGTATAACCAAAATATGGTTCTTGGGATGCTGGTAAAATTTGAGATTATTTCTCCTTAATCTATAAAACGCTTTGCCAAATTCCTGTAGCTAAAACATGACTAATCTATCCCCTGGCCTACCAGTTTTAAAATTAATACTTGATAATTCTGTCTAGTTCACAATGCTTCCCATTTTGTACATAAAGCAGGAGGCTATTAATATTACATATGATATTTCAACAATACCACATGATTTCAAATATAGGAAATACGACTAACAAAGTTTCTTTAAAGTTCAGACATTTTTATTAACTCAAATTATTTTTGTAGTTCCAAATAAACCATGATTTTCTCAATAAGGGCTGCTTGAAGAAGGCTTTCTATATTATTTGATGTAAGCAAACATATGCTAAATGGAGTTGATAGTTGATGTGAGTTTTAAAATTTTAAATGCGGCTTATTTCTTAAACTAGAATAATATATCTGCAATAATACAAACTAAAGTATTGAATTTGATAAAGTACTAAATCTGGTTTGTTATGAGTAAAAATGCTGGTATATTACATTTTGGGGTGTATTAACGCTACTAAAATCTTTTCAGGATAATTTGGGGATGCAGGTGGAATTATGTGACCCTTAACAAAATGAAAATGAGTTCTACATAGGTGTGTTTGATTGACATATGCTGTACTGACAGTACACCACAGAGATAGAGATATACAATAATGTTGTGCATGCTGTGTGTGCTAAGTCAATTCAGTTGTGTCTGATTCTGTGTGATCCCATGAACTACAGCCCACCAGGCTCCTCTGTCCATGGGATTCTACAGCAAGAATACTGGAGTGGGTTGCCCTGCCTTCCTCCAAGGGATCTTCCTGACCAGGGAATGAACCCATGTCTCTTACATCTAATTCCTTGGCAGATGGTTGCTTTACCTGGGATACCACTGATGCCACCTGGGAAACCTCAATGTTATACATCACTAGATATTAATTCTTATAAATCATGATAAAATTTATGATTGGGATTTCCTAAATCACAGAAAACTAGCCAATCTGATCATATGGACTACAGCTGGTCTAACTCAATGAAACTAAGCCATGCCGTGTGAGGTCACCCAAGACGGACAGGTCATGGTGGAGAGGTCTGACAGAATGTGGTCCACTGGAGAAGGGAATGGCAAACCACTTCAGTATTCTTGCCTTGAGAACCCCATGAACAGTATGAAAAGGCAAAATGATAGGATACTGAAAGAAGAACTCCTCAGGTCGGTAGGTGCCCAATATGCTACTGGAGATCAGTGGAAAAATAACTCCAGAAAGAATGAAGGGATGGAGCCGAAGTAAAAGCAACACCCAGTTGTGGATGGGACTGGTGATAGAAGCAAGATCTGATGCTGTAAAGAACAATATTGCATAGGAACCTGGAATGTTAGGTCCATGAATCAAGGTAAATTGGAAGTGGTCAAATAGGAGATGGCAAGAGTGAACATCGACATTTAGGAATCAGTGAACTAAGATGGACTGAAATGGGTGAATTTAACTCAGATGACCATTATATCTACTACTATGGGTAGGAATCCCGTAGAAGAAATGGAGTAGCCATCATGGTCAACAAAAGAGTCCAAAATGTAGTACTTGGATGCAGTCTCAAAAATGACAGAATGATCTCTGTTCGTTTCCAAGGCAAACCATTCAATATCACAGTAATCCAAGCCTATGCTTCAACCAGTAATGCTGAAGAAGCTGAAGTTGAATGGTTCTATGAAGACCTCCAAGGCCTTTTAGAACTAACACCCAAAAAAGATGTCCTTTTCACTATAGGGGACTGGAATGCAAAAGTAGGAAGTCAAGAAACACCTGGCTGCTGCTGCTGCTAAGTCACTTCAGTCGTGTCCAACTCTGTGAGACCCTATAGATGGCAGCCCGCCAGGCTCCCTTGTCCCTGGGATTCTCCAGACAAGAACACTGGAGTGGGTTGTTATTTCCTCCTCCAATGCATGAAAGTGAATAGTGAAATTGAAGTCACTCAGTTGTATCTGACTCTTAGTGACCCCATGGACTGCAGCCTACCAGGCTCCTCCATCCATGGGATTTTCCAGGCAAGAGACACCTGGTGTAACAGGCAAATTTGGCCTTGGAATATGGAATGAAACAGGGCAAAGGTTAATAGAGTTTTGCCAAGAGAACACACTGGTCATAGCAAACACCCTCTTCCAACAACACAAGACAAGACTCTACACATGGACATCACCAGATGGTCAACACTGAAATCAGATTGATTATATTCTTTGCAGATGAAGATGGAGAAGCTCCGTACAGTCAGCAAAAACAAGACCAGGAGCTGACTGTGGCTCAGATCATGAACTCCTTATTGCCAAATTCAGGCTTAAATTGAAGAAGGTAGGGAAAACCACTAGACCATACAGGTATGACCTAAATCAAATCCCTTATGATTATACAGTGGAAGTGAGAAACAGATTTAATGGACTAGAGGTGATAGACAGAGTGCCTGATGAACTATGGAATGAGGTTTGTGACATTGTACAGGAGACAGGGATCAAGACCATCCCCATGGAAAAGAAATGCAAAAAAGCAAAATGGCTGTCTGGGGAGGCCTTACAAATAGCTGTGAAAAGAAGAGAAGAGAAAAGCAAAGGAAAAAGGAAAGATATTCCCATTTGAATGCAGAGTTCCAAAAAATAGCAAGGAGAGATAAGAAAGCCTTCCTCAGCAATTAATGCAAAGATAGAGGAAAACAACAGAATGGGAAAGACTAGGGATCTCTTCAAGAAAATCAGAGATACCAAGGGAACATTTCGTGCAAAGATGGAGTCGATAAAGGACAGAAATGGTATGGACCTAACAGAAGCAGAATATATTAAGAAGATGTGTCAAAAATAAACAGAAGAATTGTACAAAAAAGTTCTTCACAACCAAGATAATCATGATGGTGTGATCATTCACATAGAGCCAGACATCCTAGAATGTGAAGTTAAGTAGGCCTTAGAAAGCATCACTATGAACAAAGCTAGTGAGGGTGGTGCAATCCCAGTTAAGCTATTTCAAATCCTGAAAGATGACGCTATGAAAGTGCTGCACTCAATATGCCAGCAAATTTGGAAAACTCAGCAGTGGCCAACAGACAGGAAAAGGCCAGTCTTCATTCCAATCCCAAAGAAAGGCAATGCCAAAGAAATCTCAAACTACCACACAATTGCACTCATCTCACACGCTAGTAAAGAAATGCTCAAAGTTCTCCAAGCCAGGCTTCAGCAATACGTGAACCATGAATTTCCAGATGTTCAAGCAGAGGAACCAGAGATCAAATTGCTAACATCTGCTGGATCATCAAAAAAGCAAGAGAGTTCCAGAAAAACATCTATTTCTACTTTATTGACTATGCCAAAGCCTTTGACTGTGTGGATCACAATAAACTGGAAAATTCTGAAAGAGACGGGGATACGAGACCACCTGATCTGCCTCTTGAGAAACCTATATGCAGGTCAGGAAGCAACAGTTAAAACTGGACTTGGAATGACAGACTGGTTCGAAATAGGAAAAGGAGTACGTCAAGGCTGTATATTGTCACCCTGATTATTTAACTTATATGCAAAGTACATCATGAGAAACACTGGGCTGGAAGAATCACAAACCGGAATCATGATTGCTGGGAGAATTATCAGTAACCGCAGGTATGCAGATGACACCACCCTTACGGCAGAAAGTGAAGAGGAACTAAAAAGCCTCTTGATGAAAGGGAAAGAGGAGAGTGAAAAAGTTGACTTAAAGCTCAACATTCAGAAAACGAGATCATGGCATCTGGTCCCATCACTTCATAGCAGATAGATGGGGAAACGGTGGAAACAGTGTCATACTTCAATTTTTTGGTTTCCAATATCACTGTAGATGGTGATTGCAGCCATGAAATTAGAAGATGCTTACTCCTTGGAAGGAAAGTTATGACCAACCTAGATAGCATATTCAAAAGCAGAGACATTACTTTGCCAACAAAAGTCGGTCTAGTCAAGGCTATGGTTTTTCCAGTGGTCGTGTATGGATGTGATAGTTGGACTGTTAAGAAAGCTGAGCACCAAAGAATTGATGCTTTTGAACTGCGGTGTTGGAGAAGACTTCTTGAGAGTCCCTTGGACTGCAAGGAGATCCAACCAGTCCATCCTAAAGGAGGTCAGTCCTGAGTGTTCATTGGAAGGACTGATGCTAAAGCTGAACTCCAATACTCTGGCCACCTCATGTGAAGAATTGACTCATTGGAAAAGACCCTGGTGCTGGGAGGGATTGGGGGCAGAAGGAGAAGGAGATGACCGAGGATGAGATGGCTGGATGGCATCACCGACTCTATGGACATGAGTTTGAGTGAACTCCAGGAGTTGGTGATGGACAGGGAGGCCTGGCATGCTGCGATTCATGGGGTCACAAAGAGGTGGACACGACTGAGTGACTGAACTGACTGAAATGCCTTTGGGCATGCTTTGCTATCAACAATTATTCTGTCTCTACTCTGAGACTTAGACTGGAAATGGTCATGTAGACTTGATGGGAACTGAAGTGTACTGCCACTGCACTGCTGCAAAAGATACTTTTCTGTCTTTTTTATAATAATGTTACAGTGAATTCAGCACATGAGAACGAATACTTGATAGAAGTACTTGATTTGAATATTTAAAATCTCTTTGAGATATATTCCAGGAAGACATAATTACTTTTATCAAGCAGGGATCATTAAGTTTAGACTGGGAAAACTTTGAAAAATACATTCAGGAGCTCTGAATATATATATATATTTTAATTTTATTTTATTTTTAAACTTTACATAATTGTATTAGTTTTGCCAAATATCAAAATGAATCCACCACAGGTATACATGTGTTCCCCATCCTGAACCTCTAAATATAAAACTATAACAACTGAAATTATTTAAAAATATTCTGTTTGGAATTCTTTCAAAATCTTTAAAACAGACTTATTTTGAAGAACTCTGGTTATTTTTGGAGTCAGTCAAATATGAGAGAGATTTCAAAATTTTGGAGAATTGTTTCCTAATATATTTCATGGCATTTGGTCTAGTCTTATAAGTTCTAGTTTATCCTGTGATACTTCCATAGGGTGTGCCACTGAAGTTCCCTTTACAGTAAACCATAATGATTTTACCCCAATATTTCATCTCTGTTAAACCATAAAATACACTCGATGGGAATTACATTAAAGCTATCTACTGGCATACTCAAATCCACCATTAAACAGAAACACAGAAATTTACCCAGGCCTGATTCCCTTTTAATATATTAAAGTAATGAAAAGATTTCCTAACTTATGGAAAGAGGGCTAACTTCTCCTCAGTGTATAGCAAAGGGAAACAACAAAGTGAGAGAACATATTAGATATTTTTTCTGGTCAATATAGTAGAATTTTATTTCAGTCAGTATAAGTACATTAATTTGGAAGACATGTTATTGGTATTGGGAACAGGAAGACAAGATACGTGGTTTCTAGACATTGAAAATACTGTAAGGCATAAACTTGTGTTCCTGTGTCACTCTCCAACTCCTCAAGACTACAAACAAAAGTCATAAATCTACAATTTTTTCAGATAAAAGAAAGTATCTACTAACTAGCTAATCACAATGAGTATAATAAAACCATGGAATTAGTCTGGCTTTCATCTGATAAAATACTTCAGAAAGGCCAGTGATGCTTTTAATGAGTGGCCTTGAGCAATTCATTTAACATGTTTCAGCCTCCATTTTACTCTTCTCTAATCTAAAAGATTAAGATGCATCTACTTCCCAGCAGTGTTGAGGCTTAATTTCATTTGATTCAAAAGCCTCTGGGCTTTTTCCATGATCATCCGTGTTTGGTTTCAGAAAGTTCTGAACTGTCAAAATTAGTCATACAAAAGTGATGTCATAGAGTACATCCTTTGCTAAAAGCTCTGATTCATATATTTTAATTTAAACTTTATGTTGTGATAGGTGCTTAAATATCTTTAGCAATATATACATATGTCACATATGTCTTTTAATATAGGCAACCCTAAGAAACTCTTCAGGATTAATGTGGTCTTCTGCACTAGCTTGAATTGTAATTCAACCCACAATGAGAAAAACATCAATGATTTCAATCCCCTTTTGTCAAAGTCCTTGGGCATTACCTGTGAAGAACAAATTCTCAAATATACTTGACCACATATAAGAGAATATGTAATGTGCTGTGTCATTTCTGAACATAGCTTTCATTCAGTCTCATTAGAGTGACTAAACATGACATGTATAATCAATATCATCAGACAACAGGGTGAAAAAAGCAGTGTGGTACAGACATTATAATTGTAGAAAACTGTTAGACTGAGAAAAATCTGCATAACTCTTTTTAATCAGCAATGATCTATGCAAACAACAATGGATTACATATTAATTTACTTCAATGAAGCTGAAAATATACTTTTGATTTCAGCACAAGTAGACTATAAATTCATTTCTCCTAAACTGTTATGCGTTATGTTTGTTCCCCTTCCCTGCCCCCCTCACCCACCCCCCGCAGCGAGTCATATGTTGAAGTCCTAAACCTCCATGTAAGGGTAGTTAGAGACAGGGCTTTTGAGAGATATTAATTAGAGTTAGATGAGATCATGAGCGTGAAGCACTCATGATGAGTTTAGAAGTCATATGAATGCACAGTGAAATGATAGCTGTCTATAAGCCAAGAGGAGAATTCAAAATGAAACCTACCTTACCAGTACCTTCCAAAGGAGTATAAAATAACAGAATTGAAGTAACTCTAGTCCTGCATTTTCCTCTTTACAATTACTTTGCTATTGTTGTTTACTTAAAACTAGTGTGTAAATATAGGAATAGGTAGCATCACAAGAGTTGGAGTCACAACCTATACCGGAATTGAACTCAATGATTTTAAATCATTAGGTAATGAGTCTAAATAAATACTCATAGCTGAGTCTGTGTGTTGGAGGCTGGCTATATAACTGGGAATTTGGAAAACTAACGTGACACAAAAGGAGTATTTCTAAAATAACAAATGATTTTTAAATTCTTAATTTGATGTCTATATCATTAAATTTTAGTGGTAATCATAGTATTTGTTGAGAACATAAAGATGTCTGTAGAGGAGCACTTTATATGTTACATTTAGAATTGACAGTGAGGAGTGCACTGGTTTAAAAAAATATAATTTTAGCAGATTTTATATTTTTAAAAAATTTTCTACATGCAATACAGCCCTTTTATACTTACAGTTGGTTCTCAGTTTTTTAAAATTATAGTTAGGTAATATAAATAAGTACATAGTATAATGCCAGATTCTTCTAATAAATGTCATTGGTCACTACTATATATTATTATTAAACTATTATCATTGATAAGCACATTCTTGTACAAAACAGTTTCTACATGTGTAATTTTTCTTTTTGATTACTTTCTAAAATTAAAATTTTGGTACATGAAATTTCTAATATGTAGTAATGCTCCCAGAAAAAGTATATGAGCAGGAATAGTGGAAATTATCCTTGAAGAATCTTTGCTAAACATTGCAAGTGAAAACAGTCATTCATTTGGTTTACTTTGTTTTTTCCTATTTGATTACTGGTGGGATTTTAAAAAATACATTTATTGACTTGTTATATTACTTATTTTTAAATTTTATTTTTAATGTCTTTTCCAGCTTTTCTGTTTGGATACTATTCTTTCATTTATTTTGTATAGTGATTAATCTGTAGTGATCTTTATTAGGACTAGTAACAACTTGCTTGTCTTTGGGGCAAGTTATGGAATTTTTAAAGACTTTGCTCTTTGAGTCTGAACTGAAATGGTGAAATGGTGATTCAATTACAGTCTATGGCAAAACATGTACTTGTAATAATTGTACACATGTTATGAGACTTGCTAAGAAAATGGCTCCAGGTAATTCTGTTAACTAAAATTTGTCCCAAAGAGATAGTGGAATAGCATTTATTGGTAGTATTATAGTAAAATGAAGATGAAAGTTTCTTAGGTGATGGTAAAGATTTTAGTTTTGTACTTGTTAAGATGAATGGACATAAAGAAGGACCTTGATCTAGTTGATATCTAGCAGATTAACTCCAGAGTAATAATGGTTAAGTGAGTGGAAAAACTTCTATAACAAGTCAAATAGAGAATAGGCTCATAAAACCTCTGACATCTGGGCGAATTGTAGTATTTTTGTCATCTCTCACTTTCTGCATTCAGTTGTAATTTCTTGTTTTTATGTCTTCCTTCTCTCCAAGTTATTATGATCTGTTACACATTCATGATTTGGAATTTCCCCAAGAGCTATAATAAAGTAATTGATCAATAATGTTGAAAAATTGAATAAGTAATCTAATTCCAGGTCCACTGCTCTTCCAAATGAACCTTGTTACTTTCTATGATTACAAGGGCACTGGGTGTTCTTTTGCTGATCTAGGGTTCAAAGGTGCTGGGAACAGCAAAGAAAAGTCACAGCAACATCAGTTTGGCCACAGATGCTGCCTAATGGTGTGTTAAAACTCTGCAGTGAAGAATAACTTGCTGACATGATGCCTCCTGAAGGGACACACAAATGCTGACTCCTTTGTTTTTTAATTGGTCAGTTGTGTCCTATAAAATTTGGCATGAGAAATACTCTGCCCTTTCAGGTTGCTCTGGACATAAAAATCCCTAACCAAGCAAAAATGCTCATGTGTGATTGAACACATCTCTTCCCTTTAGCGGAATAATGTACTTTGCCTTTTGAAGTGGTATTTAATGTTCTGTTTGGTAAACATATACCAAGGTGATCCTTTGGTCAGCTAGACCAATGAGATTACTGCTTTGCATATAGGAAAGTGAACAGTCAGATAATCTGAGAAACACAGGGAATATGAAGAGAGGAGCAATCAATATTCTGCTGGCACATGAATTCTAAAAGAAATATCTTATTTGAAGAAATTAAAATAAGAGCCAATGTTAAAAATAAACTAAACTATACAGCCAACCAGCCTAGAGACAGGAAATTCTCAGAGTTTACAAAGACTAAGGAAGCCCTTCTGATCTAAGGGGTAAGCTGTTAATGAAATTCAGTATAAATATATTGTAATGACTGCAATTTATATATATATATATATATATATATTCATGCAACAAATACTAAGCTTACAGTGTCAAAGCATACTATAGATTATAAAATGGACACCTAATAAAAACATGTTTTTTCTAACATCAGGCTTTAGAACAAATCTAATATGTAAGGAAAAGAAAATAAACCATTTATTGATTGATTAACATATGGAATTTAAGGCTATAATACTATTTTATCTATTTTAAAGATAAAAATGGAGATTTAGACAAACCTGTTATGTAATAAAGCTTCCAGGAGGTAGAAGACATGAAAGTTTAACCCTGGTACTAATTTTAGCTAATGGTCTTAACTATGTTTCAATTCTTGTACCAGGATTTAAACCTAGTTCTCACCTCTGTCTCATGGTAGAACAGCTGAGATAATTAACTGGAATACAAGAAAATATACAAATTACTGTGACATAAGGAAAGCTATAATCAATTGAACCATAAAAAAAGTTAGAAGGAGAGAGGGTTTCCTTTGGCCATGGCCTTATAATCAACATGAGATTTGAACAACTTTGGAAGATGGGTATAATTACAGTTGATAAAGATGGGGCGAGATTCTCTTTAGGCAGAGGACAAACAGTAAAGGCAGATCCAAAGAATAGGACTTACCATTGAATGTCAATTAACTTATATGAAGAATACATCATGAGAAACGCTGGGCTGGAAGAAGCACAAGCTGGAATCAAGATTGCTGGGAGAAATATCAATAACCTCAGATATGAAGATGACACCACCCTTATGGCAGAAAGTGAAGAGGAACTCAAAAGCCTCTTGATGAAAGTGAAAGAGGAGAGTGAAAAAGTTGACTTAAAGCTCAATATTCAGAAAACTAAGATCATGGCATCTGGTCCCATCACTTCATGGGAGATAGACAGGGAAACAGTGGAAACAGTGTCAGACTTTATTTTTTGGGGCTCCAAAATCACTGCAGATGGTGATTGCAGCCATGAAATTAAAAGACACTTACTCCTTGGAAGGAAAGTTATGACCAACCTAGATAGCATATTAAAAAGCAGAGGCATTTCTTTGCCAACAAAAGTCCGTCTAGTCAAGGCAATGGTTTTTCCAGTAGTCATGTATGGATGCAAGAGTTGGACTGTGAAGAAAGCTGAGTAATGAAGAATTGATGCTTTGAACTGTGGTATTGGAGAAAACTCTTGAGAGTCCCATGGACTGCAAGGAGATCCAACCAGTCCATTCTGAAGGAGATTAGTCCTAGGTGTTCTTTGGAAGGAATGATGCTAAAGCTGAAACTCCAGTACTTTGGCCACCTCATGTGAAGAGTTGACTCATTGGAAAAGACCCTGATGCTGGGAGGGATTGGGGGCAGGATGAAAAGGGACGACAGAGGATGATATGACTGGATGGCATCACTGACTCAGTGGATGTAGGTTTGAGTAAACTCTGGTAGTTGGTGGACAGGGAGGCCTGGCGTGCTGCGATTCATGGGGTCCCAAAGAGTCAGACATGACTGAGTGAATGAACTGAACTGAACTGAATGCAGTTGTCCTAGAAAAATGAGGAATGAAGTAGATAAAGCATGCAGAGCTTTGAATTCCTGTGGAGAAAGGCAATAAGTTATTCTGTGCGTATTTGAAAATTTCTCACATTGGGAATATCATACTCCGAAGACTTCCGTAGGAAGATTAATTTGACAATAGAATGCAATGTAGATGAGAATTGGGAGATGCCAGAGGCAAAGTTACCAAACAGACATTCTTACAAGGACACCAGTTTGAACTATGTACAATAATATGAAAAGCCCTATGGGAAAGAGAAAGTAATTAGAATTGAAAGCCTACTATGGACCAGCACTCTACTGGGTATCCCAGATGATTAAATACATTATATCATTTACATGTCATTATCCCTCTATTATGGTGGGATTTCCTGGTGCTCAGACAGTAAAGAATCTGCCTGCAATACGGGAGACCTGGTTCGATCCCTGGGTCGGGAAGATGCCCTGGAGAAGGAAATGGCAACCTACTCTAGTATTCTTGCCTGGAAAATCCCATGGATGGAGGAGCCTGGCGGGCTACCATACATAGGGTCGCAAAGAGCCAGACATGATTCTGCTTTCAATTTCAAGGTGGTTTCAGTTGCAGCTGATGAAACTATTCTTAGAAATCTTGAATATGGGAAGTCAGTTTCTTTCTCTTATGCACAGTGGCTGATTGTGATATGTGTCTAGTCAGAGATGTTGGGGTCAGGAAGGCGTTTCGATCAATGGTAAAATAATAGTGTTAAAAATAATAGCACAGATGCTGTGTTGAATGCCTTAATCTCATATATGTCTCACTACAATCCTAAGAAATATGTATTATTTAAAAAATGTTTATACTTATTGTTCAAATTAGAGAATAGAAACCAGTTAGGCATTTTATCAGGAAGGGATTTGATAGACTATATACTTTAAAAACTTTGATAGAATGGGAGTAAGGTCCAGTGGAGAAGGCAATGGTACCCCACTCCAGTACTCTTGGAAAATCCCATGGATGGAGAAGCCTGGAAAGCTGCAGTCCATGGGGTTGCTGAGGGTTGGACACGACTGAGCAACTTCACTTTCACTTTTCACTTTCATGCATTGGAAAAGGAAATGGCAACCCACTCCAGTGTTCTTGCCTGGAGAATCCCAGAGACGGGGGAGCCTGGTGGGCTGCCGTCTATGGGGTCACACAGAGTTGGACACGACTGAAGTGACTTAGTAGTAGTAGTAGTAGTAAGGTCCAGAGAAGAACACTGTTGGATATGAGGAAATCAGCAGTTGTTAAAATGATAGGAAATTGCTAGTGATCTCTGATGCCTGTAATGCCAAAAGCAGGTGGTTTTTCAGGACCATTCCTGAAGCTACTTCAATCTTCCTAGATACTTTCCACCCTTGTGTGTACCCGTTACCATTAGAACAGAATAATGGTTTCTCCTTCTCTTGTATCTTCCAGTTCTTGGACAAGTTTGGCATCATTAACTGGAACATGAACTTGAACTCTGATGGCAAGTGGGTGTGGGAAATGAATTTTCCAGTCTTCCAGTCTCTGAGGAGACAATGTAGATCTACATTGTTCCTATATAATATGACACTGACTTTTTCTATTTACTTCTAATTCTTTAAAAATAATATTATGTATTTCAAAATATAAAATAGAATTTTGTTTATCTAGGAAAAACTTTTTATCCTCATGAGTATGCCACTTGTTACAGTGCTCAAATCACTAAGGATGTTGTTAAGCAAAACTGTATCTTGCGTTTTATTGCTTAGATAAAATTCTCGTGTTTTTTTTTTCTCTTCAGTTTTCACAGTATTATTCTATCACAGATAAAATTACATTGACATGCTTTATATTTGAGAAACTTTAAAGTAGTATTTACTATACATTTTGCTGTAAAACATGCTAATAATGCATTCTGATTTATTTTTTCTCCTAATAGGTTCTGACTAGCTTAAAATGAGAAACCATTGAAAATGAAAGTAGGAAATCAAAGGCGGAAAATCTGAGTATTTTCTTTCTAAAAGTTATGTAGTTCTGTTAGGAGCCAGTGTGGGGATTACACTTTTGATTTAAATCAGCGATTTTTGTGTGTATGATATACATGTCTCACATGTATCATATAATATACGTATGTATGCTATACAGAGAGAAACAACTTTATATGTGTATATAAAACATACATATGTGTATGAAATATATATGTTTAGTTGACATACACACAACTCATCCATCATATTTTTTTATTAACCCATACTCTAAGTTTAAGGATTTAGATGCTGTTGAGACGAAACTCTCTAAGTTTCAAATGCCAAAATGTATTACTTTAAAAAAATCAAGTCTATGTAGTGATGATTTACCATACTCATATATTTTGACTGTCATGAAAGAAATGCATTTATATCTGAAGCAGCCTTTTAAAACTACTAAAATTATTAGCAGGGCTGATATTTAGCTGATACACATAGACACAGTTATAATATTTAAATAATGTTATGCTTGTTGCTAAAACTCCACACCCTGAGAATCCTTCACTACCACAGATGCCACCACTGCTCCCCCCGCCACCACACCTGGTGAACTTCAGCATAATCTATGAACTAAAGGATTCACTGACACCATTGGGCCTATAGAACTCTTCCCTAATGTGTTCTGATCAGATAATGTTTGGGCTATGCCAATTGTTAACTGTAAAATCACTGCTGATTGTTAGAATTAAAAAAAGAATATTTAGAATAAATATGTGTATGTTTCACATTTAGCAAAACATTTTACAATACTTCCTAAAAGTCTGCAGAGGTTATTAGATGATTTAAAATTCCTTTGCAAATACTGTAATTCTCCCTGATGCCATCTGATTGTTTTATTTGAAATGACCACAGATACCTTTTGTAGGCCAAACAACATATTACACATCTGTCAAAACCACACTTTCTTAGCATATAACTCTGTTTAGAAAACATCTTCAAATCCTTTAGATTGTTCTCACTGCTTGCTTTATGCTATTCTTTTTCCTTTAATATGTTTCTATTTTTTCAGTCATTTGTAGAAGTCAGGGTGTTAGTGAACAGTCTTATCCCTCTGAGGCCCACTTTGAATTCCAAGTTTAATATTTTATTTTATTCTTCATTTCAATATAGAAAAGGTAAGTTAAAAGCAAGACACTAATAATAAATATCTCTGATGAAAATAGTGTATTTTTGAAATCAGTAATGAACTACAGGAAATTAAAGAGATGGCTAGCCCCTCCATTATAGAAGTCCATGTTCTCTATGGTGAATTTCCCTTATTTGTTAGAATGATTGATTCAGATTTTAAATTATCTTCTAATGATTCTTAAAAAGTTTACCTTGATATTGTTATTGGGTACCTTAAGTGAATGACAGAGGATTCTGGCATGCTGCAGTCCATGGGGTCACAAAGAGTTTGATACAACTTAGTGATTGAGCAGCAACAACACATTAAGTATTCACTGAGAAATCATCTAACACATTAAGTGCTTGTATTGACATCTAAATGAATGATAAAATAAGACTCCTGGGATATTAGGCCTCCATGAGGTCTCTTTAGACTCCCGGTTATTGAGGTAACTTAAAAACAAAGTGTGAAAAAAGGAAAGGACTACTTACGGTTTTATGGTATCCAAACGTGATTCCAACTGTGTAACCACCTACACCCCATTGCTGCTTTCCCAGTCACCACCTCACACTATTATCCCTTCTTTTTCCCACTAGAAGTGGGATGTTCAATTATATTTGCCTGAGCTGAAAGAAAGGAATTTCATACATACAAAATGTCAGTGTTAGTAAGAACATTCCAAGAATAACTATGTACATATTCATAAATCCCCCTCTCATGTCAAACTGCCCAGGTTTAAAGGTTTTCTGTTTATTAACTCTGAATGAAGTTACAACCTCGGGGCAAGGTTAAGATAAACAGAAAAAAAGTGGGATTACAGAAGAATTAGGAAAATAGACAAATTGTTAACCTTGACTATTTGCATACCTGAAAGGGGGTAGTAAAGAATTATAAGGATGATAAAGCAGAATGAATCCTTAAATCTGGAAAACAGGAAGAAATTTTCATAAAACTCCAGGGATATGACAAAAGGAAAAATAAGGCAGAAAGTTTCCTTTTGTTATACACTATATAAAATAATTTCTGTAACATAAACATCAGTGAATAATGCAGGATGGTTGTTACTGAACTCAGGTTCAGCTGCTTGCTAGCTCAAAAGCCAATGATCAAGGGCAAGTGTTGGTAGAAAGGTAGACTGCTTTCTTCAGAAAAGCCAGAAATCTGGGGAGAGAAGGTGGACTCATGTTCTGAGGCCAACTCCAAAGATTCTGCTCAACCATGACAGTTTTTTTAAAGGGGAAACAGGGAAAGAACTTCAGTGAATCATTGAGGCAGGAGGTTGGATTCTGCATCATTCTTCATTGCATGTATATTGGCTGCTTCTTTCTTCAGATTTTTTTTGCCGTATATTCTGCCTGTAGGATTGCTAAGGGGACTGCTGAAGGTAGGGAGCTAGTCATTCTTTAATTTTTAATTCTTTATTCTTACTTGTTTTAATCTAGGGAAAAAAATCAACAAGTTATGCAGGGCATGGTGTGCATTCAGGAGAGCATAAGTCAGAAGATAAATTACCTAGTGAACTCATCATAAAATTAGGTTTTTTTAAGGTTAGAGAACAGAAATGAGAAAACAGTTAAGGGGCAAAAGAGCTGCTTTCAGTTCCCCATGGTCAACCATCATTCCATTTCTACATGATTAAGAGTGAGAATCTATCACCTGTAACTTCTTCATACTGACACATGGAGCCATATTCTTAGCATAGAAGATGTTGACATGGGTCTGTAGCATCTCTTGCTGACAATTTTAGTTGCCCACTTACATATAAGGGTAGAGAAAGCTGCAATTATTTTGATGCCCACAAAAATATAGATTATTGTCAGCAATAATGTTAACTTCATTCTCCTGACCCAGTTCTACAAACTGTTCTAATCACAGATTCAGGACTGCTCATGATGGAGCAGCTTAAGTCATGGCTACAGGCTGGTCATCATGCAATTAGTTGTTCCCCTCTGGTAGCAGTTACAGTCAGTCAGTCTTGTCTGACTCTTTGGGATCCTATGGACTGTAACCTACCTGGCTCCTCTATCCAAGGGATTCTCCAGGCAACAATAATGTAGTAATTAACCATTCCCTTCTCCAGGGAATCTTCTGACCCAGTGATCAAACCCAAGCCTCTTGCATTGCAGGCAGATTCTTTACCATCTACTCAGGAATGTGCCTCAGACCCTGAAAAATTTTGTGACTCAATTGTCCTAATCATGAACTTCTGAGCCCACTCTTTTGTGACTCAGGGAGGCCTGGGAGACTTTAACTTTTCCACAAACAAAAGGCAGGGGACATGGAGGAGCCTTTGTGTTTGGAGGTGGATATGGGGTTTTGCTCCATAAAAATAGAAAAATTCTACAGACTTCAGAACAATGATCTAATGACATGAAAGAGATGGACAACTTAAAATAATGTGTACCTTACACCAACAGAAAAATTTGCAACCCTGCAAAACAAGTTTATCTTAGAAGTATAACATTTAAATTCCATACAGATTAATTGCTCTTCTTGTTTCATGTCACTTAAAAATGAACTATAGTGTGCAATAAAGAATTAGATTCAGAAAGGAAAATAGAAAAGAATTAATTTATGATAGGCTGACAAGATAAATTCATGAAAAAAAGCTAAAACATATTTCAAAACTCTAAAAGACCAAATGCAGCAGTGAAGGTTAAGAAAACTCAATATAACCAGAGAACAGTTGGAGATGGCAAGAAATATTATGTTTTTCCCATAGAGTAATTATCAAAACCATCTGAAAGTTAAATACGAATATAAAATATGAGCCAAGGGTTCAATACAAAGCCTTTTATTGGAGAGACTCTGTTGATTAAACTGAATCAATTTAAGTAGAAGTGAATGCAATATTTTTTTGACATTGTACTCTTTTGCCCTAATAAGTGTCACTAACAGGTAAATATGCATACAAAATATAAGCCATGGGTTCAATACTAAGCTTTTCATTGGAGAGAATCTGTTGATTAAACTGAATCAAATTCATAGAAGTGAGTGAAAAAATTGGTGGGATTTATACTCTTTTGCCCTAATAAATGTCACTGCTGCTGATACTGCTAAGTCGCTTCAGTCGTGTCCGACTCTGTGCAACCCCATAGACGGCAGCCCACTTATCACTATCAAGAACTAACCTTAACCCTAACCCTTAATTTTTTGGATAAAGTTTTCCTATATTATGAATTTTGTGTTGCTACCTCACTATTTTGGACAAAGAAAATGAAACACTGTACTTTGATAATTTCTCTAGCTCTTTTATTTCTAGATTCTTTTTGTCAGTCTCCAGTAAGATTTCAATGAGAATTGTTCCATATGTTTTAATAGATTTTTTTTTGTTGTTTGTTTGTAGGCAGAGGTGAGTTCTGTGTTCTCCTATTCCATCATCTTGATCTAAATATTATGGTTCATTCCTTTTAAATATGAGGTAGTATATGAGTGTGTGTGTGTATATATATATATATATAAATATAAAGATATATTTTTATATATCTTTTTATATATATAAATATTATATATAATTATATATAAATATATATATAATATAAATATATATAATTATATATTATAAATATATATTATATAATATATATAAATATATATTATATATAAATATATATGATTATATATATATATAATATAATATAAATATAATATATTATATATATTATATATTAAATATAATATGTATTATATATTATAAATATTATATATAATATATATAAATATGTAAAAATATTATATATTTGTATATATTATATAAATATATATAAATATATTATATAAATATATATAATATATATATTTATATAATTATATATAAATATATGTATTTATATATAAATATAAAGATAAAGGTCTATAGTATATGAGTGTTTAGAACTTGGGTACTCCAGCCATATAACCTGGGTTAGAACATAAGGTTTACAAGTTTTTAAGAATATATGTTGAACAAAGTTCTCATAAGATAGATTCATATCTTATAGAAAGTAAATAATAATATAATTTGTTTTGGCAAAAAATATTTAATGTAAAACACATAGGACAGTGTCTATTACATAGTTCTTATTCATTATTGCTATTAAAATTATACACCTCAAAGAAAATTATATATTAATCAACTTAATAAAGCTGTTTAATATTGTAATTATTTATAAATATGTGGCTTTATCATACTCTAATTTTTATCATTGGCACTATGTTAAAATACATTAAAAAATTTGATTTATTGTGGTAACTTAAATTTAGCTAAGAACAAAAAAATGGTGTAATTTTTAGTTTTCAAGGTCTTTCTGTAAAAACAAAAGGTAAATATAGAAAGCAAGATGTGTCAATGAAAGCATTTAGGCCCAAATACACACTGTTAACATATTATTAGGAAGTATAATTTTCCAGGGTCACCACTAAAATGTTTCCCATATGAACATTCAAGATGACTGAACATGATATTTGAAAAACTCTAGGAAATACCTTAATCAATAAATAAATATATTGATTTAGAAAAGTATTTGTAGAAAATTAATTTCTTTAAAAAATTTTATAGTAGAGGATTGCTGCTAATTCCTGATAGAGTATAAAAAAATAGGCAGACTATTAAAAGGTATATTTTATTCACCAAGATAGATCTTCTGGACTATAAAATATATATCTTATGAAATGTAAAAGAAGAGAAATCTTACTATACTATATCTGTTCATAGATCACAGTGGAATTAAATTAAAAATCAGTAACAGAAAATAAAGAAAAGAGCAAGTCTCAAAATACATGAAGATTAAACAACACACTTCTAAATAACATGTCAATTAAAGAAAAAACTTCAAGAAAATTTTTAAATTTTTTGAACTAAATGAAAATACATCAAAATTGTGTGATGAAATTAAAGAATTCCTTAGAGGGAAATTTATAGCATCAAATGTATATATTATGAAAGAAAAACAAAAGATCTAAAATCAGTAATCTGGTTTTCCACCCTAGGAAACTAGAAAAAAAGAGCAAATTAAATCCAGAAGCAGATGTTAAGAAAAAAATAATTAATGCATAAATCATTAATATTTAAAGCATAAAATCAATAGATAAAATAATGTAACCAAAAGCTGGTACTTTGAAAACATCAATAAAATTGGTAAGCCTCTAACCAAGCTTACTTAAAAAAAAAAAAAAAAGAGAGAGAGAGAGAGAATACAAATTACTAATCAGAAATAAAAAAGATCAGTACAGATCCCATGAACAGTAAAAGAATAATAATATAAGAATACTATGAATAACTCTGGGGGGCTTCTCTGGTGGCTCAGAGGGTAAAGCGTCTGCCCGCAATGCAGGTGACCTGGGTTCGATCCCTGGGTCGGGAAGATGCCCTGGAGAAGGAAAAGGCAACCCACTCCGGTACTCTTGCCTGGAAAATCCCATGGATGGAGAAGCCTGGTAGGCTACAGTCCATAGTGTCGCAAAGAGTCAGACACAACTGAGGCTTTACTTTCACTTTCTTTCCTTTCATGAATAACTCTATGTGCATATATTTTATAACCTAGTTAAATAGACCAGTTATTTTAGAGATACATTGTGCCAAAAGTCACACATAATGAAATAAGACAATGTGAATAACCCTTTTATCTATTAAGGTATTTAGTTGATAATTAAAAGCATTATGAAACATAAAACATCAGGGCCAGATGGGTTCACAGTTGAATTCTATCAAACATTTAAGGAAGAAATTATACCAATTCTGCAAAATCTCTTTCAGAGGAAAGGAGCAGAAATAATGATTTTCTAACCTGTTCTTAGAGGCCAGCATTACTCTATACCAAAACCACAAAAGGCATTCAAGACAGAAAGCTACAGATAAATAACTCTCAGGAAAAGAGATACAAAATCTGTAATAAAATATTAACAAATTGAATACAACAATGTATAGAAAGAATTATATACCATGACCAAGTGGACTTTATCCCAGGTATGCAAGTCTTATTCAACATTTGAAAATCACTGAATCCTATCACATCAACAGACTAAAAAAGAAAAATTATATGATCATAGTGATAGATATAGAACAATAATTTTTTTACTGATGTATAGTTGACTTATAGTATCATGATAGTTTGAAGTGTACAGCACATGATACAGAGGGAAAAAAAAGAAATATATATATATATATATATATATATATACACATACACACACACACACACACATGCTGTTCTTGAACTTCCAGGTGTTCAAGCTGGATTTAGAAAAGGCAGAGGAACCAGAGATCAAATTGCCAACATCTGCTGGGTCATAGAAAAAGTGAGAGAATTTCAGAAAAACATCTACTCTTGCTTCACTGACTGCACTACAGCCTTTTACTGTGTGGATCACAACAAACTGTGGAAATTCTTGAGGTGATGAGAATACCATACCACCCTACCTGCCTCTTGAGAAATCTCTAGGCAGGTCAGGAAGCAACAGTTAGAACCCAGAATGGAACAATGGACTGGTTCCAAATTGGGGAAGGAGTATGTCAAGGCTGTACATTGTCAAATTGCTTATTTAACTTATATATAGAGTACATCATGAGAAATACCAGACTGGATGAAGCACAAGCTGGAATCAAGATTGCCAGGAGAAATATCAATAATTTCAGATATGCAGATGACACCACCCTTATAGCAGAAAGAGAAGAGGAACTAAAGGTCCTCTTGATGAATGTGAAATAGGAGAGTGAAAAAGCTGGCTTAAAATTCAACATTCAAAAAACTAATACCATGGCAACGGGTTTAATCACTTCATGGCAAATAGAAGGGGAAACAATGGAAACCATGACAGAATTTAATTTCTTGACCTCTAAAATAACTGAAGATGGTGACTTCAGCCATGAAATTAAAAGATGTTTGCTCCTTGGAAGAAAAGTTATGACCAACCTAGACAGCTTATTAAAAAGCAGAGACATTACTTTGTCAACAAAGGTCCATCTAGTCAAAGCTATTGTTTTTCCAGTAGTCATGTGAGATGGATGTGAGAGTTGGACTATAAAGAAAGCTGAATGCCAAAGAATTGATGTTTTTGAATTGTGTGGTGTTGGAGAAGACTCTTGAGAGTCCCTTGGATTGCAAGGAGATCCAACCAGTCAATCCTAAAGGAAATCAGTCCTGAATATTCATTGGAAGGACTGATGCTGAAGCTGAAACTCCAATCCTTGGCCACCTGATGCAGAGAACGGACTCATTTGAAAAGACCCTGATGCTGGGAAAGATTGAAGGCAGGAAGAGAAGGTGACAACAGAGGATGAGATGGTTGGATGGCATCACCGACTCAATGGACATGAGTTTGAGTAAACTCCGGGAAGCCTGGTGTGCTCCATTCCATGGGGTCACAAAGAGTTGGATATGACTGAGTGACTGAACTGAACTGAATATATATGATACCTTTCAATCCCCTACCCCTGTCTTTTCCCTCCTCTCCTTCCTCTCTCCACTAATGTCTTCTCTACATCTATGAGTCTGTTTCCTTTTTCTTATATTTACCAGTGTGTTTTATTTTTTAGATTTCACATATAAATGAGATCAAACAGCATTTATCTTTGTCCGTCTGACTTGTTTCTCTTAGAATAACACCCTCCAAGTCCATCCATGTTGCTGCAAATGGCAAAATTTTATTATTTATGTGTTAGTAGTATTCGCGCGCGTGTGTGTGTTTGTGTACATGTCCCATCTCCTTTATTCATTTTATCTGTTGATGAACACTTAATTTACTTCCATATCTTGGCACTTATAAATAATGGTGCTCTGAACATTGGGATGGATGCATCTTTTTGAGTTAGTTTTTTCATTTTAATTTTGGTTATATACTTAGGAGTAGAACTGCCAGATCATTCTGTAGTTCTATTTTTAATTTTTTGAGAAACTACCACGCTGTTTTCCACGATGACTGCACCAACTTACATTCCTAACAGTGTCAGAATTTCCTTTTTCTCCATGTTCTTGCCAACATTCACTTGTGGTCTTTTTGATGATAGCCATTCTGACAGGTATGAGGTGATAGCTCATTGTGGTTTTAATTTGCATTTCTCTGATGATGAAAGATGTTGCCTGCTGCTTGTTATTATTAGCACCATTATCTACAGCAGTCAAGAACTAACATTAAAATTGTTAATTTTCCCTCTGTGTCTGATAATCTCTCCCATAATGTCTAACAAATACTGAGACCCATTGATTCTTCCTTTTGTAAAATGCTTTCATAGCTGCACTTTTATCACCACTCACACAAACACACCCACATCGACCATCCTGGTCTCTCATCTCTGCTGGTGTCATTAGGCTCTTCTGCGATTATGTCCCCCATGGATTATTTGCAACAGTAATCTCACTTTCCAACTGAGCTATTAGGTGCCAGAATGAACAAATAGGCATAGTTCTATGATTAAGACATATTTCCAATAATCTCACTCTCATAAATAAACCTTTCTTGTCTTTTGCTTACATTTTTACCAACTATCTTTCACTGCTGTGCTTCACTCACTTGTACTGTCATGTGGTTTCTTCATTTCTCCTAATTCAGCATTCTTCTACATCATATTGTCATTTCATTTTTTTCCTACAAAAGTCCTCACTGGTATTCAAAGGCATCCAGAAATGTTTTTGATTATGCAATTTTTAACACCTGAAAATATTAAATTCAATCCCCTATGCCAATCAAAATGATTCTTTACTTGTCTTGAATTTACTTGCCACTTAGTATCATCATTTTTCTAGAAATTATCATATTCTATATCCCTGTGGATTTTCATACAGACTTTTTCTCTCTCCTATAGACAATATTTGGAGAAGGCAATGGCACCCCACTCCAGTACTCTTGCCTGGAAAATCCCATGGGTGGAGGAGGCTGGTAGGCTGCAGTCCATGGGGTCGCACAGAGTCAGACATGACTGAAGTGACAGCAGTAGCATAGACAATATTAGTCTTAGGTTGAAGAGATCATTTCCAATTGATTTTAATGTTTTGCATATAATCCAAAAGACCATCTTTCATACTTAGAGTAAATTAACTAACATTTTCTAGTGATACTGACAAGTTTCACACAGACACAAATTCCAAAAACCAAAATATTCAGCCAATTTAATTAAAATGGACAATTTAGCTAAATAGTACTACATACTAATATTTTGGAATTGTGTCAGAAAGCACCCAGTTAATTGATGGAATGGTTTCACTGTTCACAATGATTTGATGCTGTAAAAGGATAGAGAAGATGAGGAAAATGCTATAACCTGTTAAATTTAGAATTTTTGCTGCTATGGTGCTTCATACATGTAATGGTGGCTTCAAGAAAACAGGCCACTTTTACTAGATTACATCTAATACTGTTTGAAAATAAAGACCACATTTTTAAGTATCTTGGAAACATGATTTTAATTTTTGTTGCCAACATTCTGCTATCCCATTTGTTATCAGCATCTATTATTGTCTGTCATCTTAATAGATATGAAACATGTCAGAAGCAGCTCTAATGGCAGCAGCAAAATTGTCTAATTAGAAATGATTTTCATTAAAATACATTTATTTGCCTGAATCAGCGATGGCATTTTATATTGTAGGAATTTGAAGGATGCAATTTTTTTTTTTCATTTTTACAGTCAAAGTGTCACCTTATTTAACTCTTTTCTCTATCAATGACCAGTTGTGTTACACTGGATCAGTTTGGTTATTTTCTTATGAGCCCATAAAATAAGAGTCACAAGTATAACTATCTGTGAGGAATAAATAGTTTCATATATGTAAAATTTTCAAACGATTTTTGATACATAGTAGGCATTCATTAAGCAATGGCATCTGGCCCCATCACTTCATGGGAAATAGGTGGGGAAACAGTAGAAACAGTGTCAGACTTTATTTTTTTGGGCTCCAAAATCACTGCAGATGGTGATTGCAGCCATGAAATTAAAAGACGCTTACTCCTTAGAAGGAAAGTTATGACCAACCTAGATAGCATATTCAAAAGCAGAGACATTACTTTGCCAACAAAAGTCCGTCTATTCAAGGCTATGGTTTTTCCAGTGGTCATGTATGGATGTAAGAGTTGGACTGAGTGCCGAAGAATTGATGCTTTTGAACTGTGGTGTTGGAGAAGACTCTTGAGAGTCCCTTGGACTTCAAGGAGATCCAACCAGTCCATTCTAAAGGAGATCAGTCCTGGGTGTTCATTGGAAGGATTGATGCTAAAGCTGAAACTCCAATACTTTGACCACCTCATGCGAAGAGTTGACTCATTGGAGAAGACTCTGATGCTGGGAGGGATTGGGGGCAGGAGGAGAAGGAGACAACAGAGAATGAGATGGCTGGCTGGCATCACCGACTCGATGGACGTGAGTTTGAGTGAACTCCGGGAGTTGGTGATAGACAGGGAAGCCTGGCGTGCTGTAATTTATGGGGTTGCAAAGAGTCAGACATGATTGAGCGACTGAACTGAACTGAATACTTAATAAATACACAATAATTCTTATGTCAGTCATTATTCTCTTTAGACTTTGGCTATAGTCAGAAATGTGCACAATTTCTTAATTTGAATCATGATAATCAAAGATAAATTTCACAATAACTGCTACAATGTATGAAATTTTCCCATTTCCAGGTCTGAGCTATATGGTACTTTTTTATAACTGGAAAATAAAACATGTTTAGAAAATGTTTTAAAATCAAAATTTGGCCATAAACAGATATGCAACTTCATTTTCTTTACTTTTAGTATATTAGTTAATAACATTGTGACATCACTTTTTATTTAATCCAAAATATTAGAATTCTTATATGTGTCAGTTACAATTTTAATAACTTTGAATTCAATTTAATGTGTTCATGTTTTTGAATTTCATTCAGGAAGAGAAAGAAAAAACAAACGGAATAAAAATTAAAATGACATTATTAATGTACATCTTAAGAAACTATGGCTATTTAGAACATTAATTTGGGATTTAGGAGGCATGTGTTCTAGTTTAGCACCTGCATTGAAGTAACTTTGTGTTCTTGGGAAAGTAATTTAATGTCTTTCCCTTATTTTTCTTGTGTGAGAAGGTATAGTTGAACTATATTTTCTCCAGGCAACTTTTCAAAAAAGTTAAACTATAAATATTCACACTTGTCTTTCTAGAAAGTTCTGAAAGGCAACCTTTTAAACTGGGTTATCACCCGTAAGAATCTTGCCTCATGGAACCTGGACTGGTAGTTGTAACTGTCAAGAATATTCCCTTTGGAGAGGAATGCCCAGCAGTGGTTGGCATGCTTTCTTCCTGTGTCTTTCTGAGTCTACTGGCACCAATTGTTGCTTGTAGTAGTCATGCATGCATGAAAATTTAAAACTGCATAAAAATTCCTTAAAAAACTGGAAATAGAACTGCCTTATGATCCAGCAACCCCACTGCTGGGCATACACACTGAGAAAACCAGAAGGGAAAGAGACACGTGTACCCCAATGTTCATCGCAGCACTGTTTATAATAGCCAAGACATGGAAGCAACCTAGATGTCCATCAGCAGATGAATGGATAAGAAAGCTGTGGTACATATACACAATGGAGTATTACTCAGCCATTAAAAAGAATACATTTGAATCAGTTCTAATGAGGTGGATGAAACTGGAGCCTATTATACAGAGTGAAGTAAGCCAGAAGGAAAAACATAAATACAGTATACTAACGCATATATATGGAATTTAGAAATATGGTAACAATAACCCGGTGTACGAGACAGCAAAAGAGACACTGATGTATAGAACAGTCTTATGGACTCTGTGGGAGAGGGAGAGGGTGGGAAGATTTGGGAGAATGGCAATGAAACATGTAAAATATCATGTAGGAAACGAGTTGCCAGTCCAGGTTCGATGCATGATGCTGGGTGCTTGGGGCTGGTGCACTGGGACGGCCCAGAGGGATGGTATGGGGAGGGAGAAGGGAGGAGGGTTCGGGATGGGGAACACATGTATACCTGTGGCGGATTCATTTTGATATTTGTCAAAATTAATACAATTATGTAAAGTTTAAAAATAAAATAAAATAATAATAATAATAAAAAAAGAATTTTCTGAAAAAAAAAAAAAAGAAAATAAGGATGGAAGGAAAGGAGGGAGGGAAGGAAGAAAAAAAAATGGAAGAAATTCTTATATAACCAGTTATTCAAGTGATTTTTTTCAATGAAAAAATTAGATCTAAAAAAAAAAATAAATAAAATAAAATAAAATAAAACTGCATAAAAAACCAATCCCCACCCCCTAGTGGGTCATTCATCATAGGTTAGTAATGGGATAGAATTGAAGAACATGGAGAAGTACTCAGTCCCCTTAGCCTCCATGAAATGAACCTAAAACTCAATTAACAGTGTCTTTAGTATGTATAGATTTAAAACATCCATATTATGAACATTTGACTTTGTTATCATGGATTCATCTACTCCCATGATGTTTTCAAGGACATAGGATATTTCTATCCTTCTAATATGCCATTCTTGGCATATTAATACTCTGTCCTTATATAGATACTTCAGAGTGGCAGCATAGCTCCTTCAGATACAGTCTCCTGTCTATATTCGAGAAATAAAACAGTAGAGAGCTAGTACCACTAAGCCTACTGTGTATGCTTAGTTACTCAGTTGTGTCTGACTCTTTGCTATCCATGGACTATGGAGGAAGGTATGGCAACCCACTCTAGTATTCTTGCATGGCGAATCCCATGGACAGAAGAGTCTGGAGGGCTACGGCCCATCTGGTCACAATGAGTTGGACATGACTATAGTGATTGAGCATGGACTATAGCCCTCCAGGCTCTTCTGTCCATAGGATTCTTCAGGTAAGAATACTGGAGTGGGTAGCCATTCCTTTTTCCAGGAGGTCTAAGGTCTTTCAGATGGGAACAAACCCAGATCTCTTGTACTGCAGGTGGATTCTTAACCTTCTGAGCCACTAGAGAAGCCCACTAAGCCTATTAGAAGGAAGCATATCTTTCCCAGAAGTTCTTGGTAAACTTCAGCCTATATTTCATTGCCCAGTGTGGTTGACACTTACAGTTGAAAAACTGGTTTTGAAAATGGAATTTTACCTTTTCTAATTTCTATAGTGGGAGGAGACAAGAAATACAGGGTTGTGAGGGGCTGTTGTTCTAGCAAACAAAAAAGAGTTGCCACTGTGGGAATGTGCAAGCCATGTCACATGAGAAATGGCTGCAAATGTTTTGCTTTGTTAAATGGGAGATTTGGAAATGATATTAAAATGTTCTATGACTTATAAATTTTTGTTTTATGAAATAAAGATCATCCACATTTTCCATAGAAACTAGTTCTATATCAGAAAGGGCTTTATAGAAGAGCTATTCCACATGAAATGGATTCTCTTATGAGGAAAAAAACCTCATATTTGAACATGTTTAAAACAATATGCAATAGATATTGTTGAGGGAATTCTTATCTAGTTCAAGGAGAGGGCAAATTTAATGTTTTTCCAACATATGTATGATATGATTCTTATTTCCCTTATATCTCTTCACTCTATTGAAATATGTTTGTAGTCTCTGGAAAGAGTTGCTGTTCTGACATAGTAGCAAGTTTATGTTAGACAGATTCTAAAATTATCATTAACAAGAGTTTTCATTTGATTTTCAAAGGAAAGGCCTATTATTTATCTATATTTAATCATTTAAGTGTTTTGGTTTATATAAATCCACCACATTTTGTAAATGAGTGAGGTTTTTAAATAGGCAAAGGGACTTATTAGAAATATTTATTTTAGAAGACTTGCTAGTATAGTCTGACCATTGGATGTACTCCAGAGTTATACTGTTGGCCTCATAATTCATAGAATACAGTTTGTAATAACAATCATCTTCTCAAATTGGTCATTACCAAAGTTAATGACCTGTTTATTAGAACATCAACTTTGGCTTTGCCTCAGTCTCTTAATTAACACATCTGTCATTCACTACTAGTGGCTAAGAATTTCTGTGTAGAGGACAGCTCCAATAATGATTGCACCATTAAAGCGACATCTCTATATATTTGGATGGATCATCAAATTTGCATTGGCCTATCACAAACAGGATCCTGTGAGGCTTTAAATAGTTTTGGCAGCCCCAATTCGTGAAATCTAAACAGCAAATAGAGCAACATTAGCCTCCTTCGTTGCGCATTTGCTCTGAAAATAATTTATTACCACTGTCGAAAAGGATATTCTCACAAAACAATCTGCTGTACCTTCACGTGCAAAGAACCATTTTTACCCATGCTAGTAAACAATCTACCCAAAGTACAAGCGCTTCCAGATACACATATTTTTCCCTGCCATCTGCATTCATTCACTCATTCAACAAATATTGTCACATTACATCTATGTGAATGCATTTAGCAAGTTAATAACACATTGACATTTCCAACTAAACATCTGTAATATGCACAGGCTTTCAAATGTTAGCATTTTTAAAAGAAGAAATTAGGATATCATCTTTCCTAAAACAGGCTGATAGGTACCCAGATTCTTAAATCTTCATTTGAAAATTAGACTGACAGATCACCACACATTACCAAACAGAACAAAACAAAAAATAACAAGATGCAGTCTCCTATATTATTAATTTTTGTTTAAAATGTACTGAAAATTAAATGCTTACTAAATTTTTGATATCAGGGGAAAAGTTGAACTTTGATGTAGCATCTAGCCTTTCAATGTCATCCGGTCCCATCACTTCATGGCAAATAGATGAGGAAACAGTGGCTGATTTTATTTTTCTGGGCTCCAAACTCACTGCAGATGGTCACTGCAGACATGAAATTCAAAGATGCTTACTCCTTGGAAGGAAAGTTATGACCAACCTAGACAGCATATTAAAAAGCAGAGACATTACTTTGTCAACAAAGGTCTGTCTAGTCAAGGCTATGATTTTTCCAGTGGTCATGTATGGATGTGAGAGTTGGGCTGTGAAGAAAGCTGAGTACTGAAGAATTGATGCTTTTAAACTATGGTGTTGGGGAAGATTCTTGAGAGTCCCTTGGACTGAAAGGAGATCCAACCAGTCCATCCTAAAGGAGATCAGTCCTGGATGTTCATGGGACGGACTGATATTGAAGCTGAAACTCCAATACTTTGGCCACCTGATGCAAAGAGCTGACTCATTTGAAAAGACCCTGATGCTGGGAAAGATTGAGGGCAGGAGGAGAAGGGGATGACAGAGGATGAGATGGTTGGATGGCATCACCGACTCAATGGACATGGGTTTGGGGGGATCAGGGAGCTGGTGATGGACAGAGAGGCCTGGTGTGCTGTGGTTCATGGGGTTGCAAAGAGTCAGACAGGATTGAGCGACTGAACCAGCCTTTCAAATAATCATGGAGGAAATGTAAGTCTCTGTAAGTTATGTTTTACTATATTTTTTAGAAATACAGGCATTTTATTATTCTTCAGGATCCATTTTTAATTATCATGGAAAGCCTGATATATAAAGTGGTTTTACAAGGTACAAGCTTCCTGGATTCATGTATACCTCATGAATACCTCATGTATACCCATGATTCTTGGGGGTATATAAAGGTTACTGGCTCATAAAACAGTGCTGTAAGCTTTAAATGAGAGGTTTAAAATGAAAACAAGGGAGCTGAGCCACAGTAACCATTTATCTGTCCCTCTATATTTTTTTTTGATTTGAACTCTGTATTGGAAAAATACATTTAAAATATTAGTATTTCTACTAATACAGATTTGTTTTGGGAAATAATTCATTATATTTAAAGGAATCACAGAATACAAATTTCATCTGTTTATGAATATGAGGATAGTAGATATAAAGTGAAAGTGTAGTCTCTCAGTTGTGACAAACTCTTTGCTCCTCTGTCCATGGAATTCTCCAGGCAAGAATACTGGAGTGGGTAGCCATTCCCTTCTCTAGGGGATCTTCCTGACCTAGGGATCAAACCTGGGTCTTCAACATTCCACACAGATTCTTTACCATCTGAGCCACCAGGGAAACCTAGAAAATATAAAAGTTTTATATAATAGATATAAAACTTATATTTAAAACTCACTAAATTGTAGACTTCTGGTTATGATTCACTGACTTGTAGACGCATGATCAGCCCTATGTGACTTGGCCCCTGCTTGTCTCTCCAACCTCATCTTCCTCCACTCCCTTTGTCCCATTCAATCTATTAATACTTTTTGACTCTTAAAAATACCACATATGTTACAGTGTCCAGGAAACCCTATCCCCTACTGTTTGGAATATTTGTCAATATTTTCTTCATTAAGTTCTTCACTCAAATGTGACTTCTTTAGGGATTTTCTTTTTAGGATTAATTACTGTGTGTTATTATCTTCTTTCTTATTTCCTTTGTGTTTCTTTTCTCTTTTATCACACTGAAGTATATTTTGAATAATGTCCTTGACTCCAAAGTCCTCTACTGTGTTTCCAGTGCCTAGAATAAAGCGTGGCACAGAAATTAAAACACACATAGATCCCAAAATATATTTTAGCAATTAACTGATATAAATATTTATAGGGCAATGGAAGTGATAAAAATGAGTCATAATCATAATTATATATAATCAAGGCACAAATCTTAATTATAACATTTGAAAGTTTGGCAAATTATATATTCATACATATATGATATATATGTGTATATAATATATAAATAAATTCTATGTATATGTATATATAATATATACACATGTAAATCTTAAGTGCACCATTTGAAAATTTGGTTAATTATGATATATATTATATATAAATATATAATATAAATATATATTATACAATAATTGTATATGTAATTATATATGTATAAATTATATACATACATGAAATCTCCAAGCAGCCAACACCAAAATTAAGATGTGAAGTGAAAGTTGCTCAGTTGTGTCCAACTCTTTGCTACCCCTTGGATTATACAGCCCATGGATTCCTCCAGGCCAGAATACTGGAGTGGGTAGCCTTTCCCTTCTCCAGGGGATCTTCCCAACCCTATGATTGAACCCAGGTCTCCTGCACTGCAGGTGGATCTTTACCAGCTGAGCTACCAGGGAAGCCAAGCCTTTGGGATACTTGTTAAAAATCCCAGCAAAAAATTTAAATTGATGATAAGTTTCAAAAGAAGAAAAAGAAAGTGGAAACCCTCATAAGATTAAGTTTATCCTTCCAAGTTATTTACTTTGATTGCTTTTTGGGTGTGGTTAGATTGAATCATTGAAATTGTTGAAACCAGTGCTTATCAAAGTGGATTGCTGAGGTATCAGAAGGTACATTAGATTCAAAGTTTTAACTAAAACTCTGAAACTTCTAATGGAATGAATTTCTAATGGTTGTCAACCTGCAAAGTAAAGAATATTGTCTTTTATGGTCCTTTCACATAGGTAATCATATACCCTGGTTGGCATGTAGGTGTTCTTGTGTAACTGTTTCTGGGACTCCCTTTTATTCTAAAAAGCGTCCTTGGAGGAAAAAATATATGGTCATCTGACTTTTGGACCCTTTTTCTTTCTTTTAGAGAGAGATTAGTACTGATCTGGTACAATGGAACTTTTCAGCTTTCTTGCTCTGTCTCTTTTTAACCTAGATTATAGATTTTGATTTTAAAAGCAGTTGTACTTTCAAGAAACAGGAGACAGCACAGCAGACATTGATTGCTGCCTTGACCTCATTATGTTGATAAGGGCATTTGTGAATATTGTCTAAGTTAAGGTAATAAACACTCCAGGTAGAAGGTTAATGACACATTTAGCAACAGTGGGGTGCCCGGCAGTTTTTCACAGAAAAACCAGTTCAAGCTGGTAAACCTTCTGTCTTGTCCATGTAGAACAAAACGTCTCATGTTTCTGCAAACTGAATATGATTCAAGAAGAGGCTAATAGCATGCAGAGAATTCAGCAATTGGCTGACTACATTGTTTTGCCAAAGAATAACAAACTTAAAATGTTGTCATGTCATATTTTAACAGCAATTTTCTGTAATCTTTTGGGCTTCCCTGCTAGGATTTTGCTAATCTGGACCTTACTGTTGGCTAACACTGAAGACAGCATTATAACAAATTTATGAACTGAGTCATTTTCCACATTCATTCAGCTAATGATAAAAACAAGTCATTATATTTTAAGCATGATTATAACTCTCTCATTTAATATAAGAAGCACATACAAATGTTGTTAGGCTGCTTTCCCCTGAAATAACTGTGCTAAGACTAACAGCATCTATAGGCTAAAGATGCCTAGTATACTCAAAATTGGAAATAACTGACTTAAAATTCCTCAATGATCGCTATTAAATCCTAATGTTTTGGCATTAGGACATACTACCATCATTATAAATTAGAATTCTAGTGGTTTAAATCAAATAAATTGTCTTATGATGTGATGAATATAAGTATATGCTGTTACATGCATGGACTTCTCATTAATTTGTCCAAAAACCATTGAGCACTCACTATAGGGGGGAATAGTGTGGAGATTACTTGATGGGACAACACAATAGAGGAGAGAAGTGTACAGAGAAATAGAAGAGAAGCACATCAATGTAAAAGATAATGAAAAGTGAGACAGTGAAGAACAAGAAGTGAATGAATGAAAATGGCAGGGCTTTTGGAGGAATTCAGGGGAGAAAGTGTTCTCAGTGAATTTAGATAAAATGTAAGTTGAACTTTGGTAACAGCTAGATGGGCTTTAACTTTTATCTATGCTTAAATTTCCACAGCTAAGAAAAATATAAGTGCAATGCTTTATTCCATTTTTGACTGGTTGTGAGCCTTTTTTTTTTTTTAACCAGATAAAAGTTGATGTAAGAGTTTGGGAAGAAATATGGGGCATTTCAGTGTCAAAAAAGGAATTGGTGGCCCCGGCATGCTCCCTGTTAAATCAGTACTTGATTCTTCTTTTTTTAATTTAAATTTATTTATTTTAATTGGAGGCTAATTACTTTACAATATTGTATTGGTTCTGCCACACATCAACATGAATCTGCCACAGGCATACACGTGTTCCCCATCCTGAACCCCCTCCCACCTCCCTCCCCGTACCATCCCTCTGGGTCATCCCGCTGCACCAGCCCGGAGCATCCTGTATTGAACCTGGACTGGTGGTTTGTTTCTTATATGATATTATACATATTTCAGTGCCATTCCCCCAAATCATCCCACCCTCTCCCTCTCCCACAGAGTCCAAAAGACTGTTCTATACATTTGTGTCTCTTTTGCTGTCTTGCATACAGGGTTGTTGTTACTATCTTTCTAAATTCCATATATATGCATTAGTATACTGTATTGGTGTTTTTCTTTCTGGCTTACTTCACTGTGTATAATAGGCTCCAGTTTCATCCACCTCATTAGAACTGATTCAAATGTATTCTTTTTAATGGCTGAGTAATACTCCATTGTGTATATATACCACAGTTTTCTTATCCATTTATCTGCGGATGGACATCTAGTACTTGATTCTTAAATACACTATTGATACAAAGACAAGAGAATTTTAAGAATTGTTATGAACAGTGTAAAAGACAATCAATAAGGGAAGATGGATACCTAGAATGATTGAAATTTCAGGTCTTGGCTATGATAGATCTTAAACTTGCAGCAAGGGAAATGATTTTAAACTATCAAATTCTAAGGTTAGTCTTTGGTGGGGCAATATAAGCAATGATGCTTAAAGAATAGTTATCCTAATTAATTTGTTATATTTATTAACTCAGAAGGTAGTTAATACTTACCAAAGATTTAAAATCTCCTTAAATATGGATATTTTATATTGGTAATAAATTGAATGATTCATTCATAAACGTAATTTAATCTCATTTATGACTTGGATTATAGTTTATCTGTACCAACATCATTTTTAGTAGATGAATAATGCTTGCCCACTCCCACATCTACATACTAGTCTACACAATCTGTGGCTATGTTAATGTATATTGCATAATAGAATTTGCAATGTGATTAAATTAAGGATTTTGAAGTAGAGAGCATCCTGGATTGATAGGTTGGACCCAATATAATCCCATGTTTTCTTTTTTAAAAACTTAAATTCTTTTTTAATTGAAGTGTATTGATTTACAATATCATGTTAGTTTCAGGTCTATAGCACACCAATGCACATATTTATATATGTGGTTTTTCATTCCCTGTGCTTACAGTAGGTACTTGTTAGTTATCTATTTTATATATAATAGTGTGTATAGGTTAACTTGCAATCTCCAACCACCCTTTCTCCTTTGGTAATCATAAGTTTATTTTTCATGTCTATGAGTCTCTTTCTGTTTTGGAAATAAGTTCATTTGAATCTTTTCTTTTTTTTTTTTGATTCCACATGTAAGTGATATTGTAATGATATTTGTCTTCCTCTTTCTGGCTTATTTCACTTGGTGTGGTATTCTCTAGGTTCATCTATTTTCCTGCAAATTACATTATTTTTATGGCTTAGTAATATTCTATGGTATAAATACACCAGATTTTCTTTATCCATTCATCTGTTGATGGGCATTTACATTGCTTCCATTTCTCGGCTATTGTAAATAGTGCTGCAGTGAGTAGTTGGATGCATGTATCTTTTCAAATTATGATTTTCTCCAGATATATGCCCAACCAGAGAAATTTTTCCAGTTGTAATCAGAAGAAGGAGATATGACTAAAGGATAATGGTCAGAGAAATGTATAGTTGCTTGCTTTGAAGATGAAGAAGGAAAGCCAGAGCCAAGAAAATCAGAGGAGAAATATCATATGGCATACCTTATATGTGAAATCTAAAAAGAAATGATACAAATGAACTTACTTACAAAACAGAAACAAACTCACAGACTTAGAGAATGAATTTGTGGTTACTGGGGGCAGGCTGAGGAGAAGGGAATGTTAAGGAGTTGGGATAGACATGAACACACTGCTATATTTGAAATGTATAACCAAGAAGATCATACTGTATAGCATGTGAAACTGTGCTCAATGTTATAGAGCAGCCTGAATGGGAAGGCAGTTTGGGAGAGAATGGATACATGTATATGCATGGCTGAGTCCTTTCACTGTTCACCTAAAACTACCACAACATTATGAATCAGCTGTACCACAATACAAATTTAAAAAGTTTAAAAGATAAAAAGAATAGAAATAAGCAGCCTTGAGGGTCTAGAAAGGGCAAGAAGATGGATTATCTCAAAAAACCTTGAGGAGAAATAGCAACCTTGACAACAGCTGGTGTCAGCCTAGTAAGACCTATGTCAGACTTCTAACCTACAGAACTGCAAAATAATAATTTGTGCTGTTTTAAAACACTGAGATTTGTTGCAGTTTGTATGAAAGTGATAGAAAAATAATATGTCTTTTTTCATGGAAGAAAACTTGTGGTAGGGAAAATTCTGAGAATGATGTCGTCTGCTGAAAGGCTCCCTTCCTTGATCTCTGGGGCTCTAAATATGATATTATCATGCTCTTGAATATGTTAGCCAGTACACAGCAAAAGGGACTCTACAGATGTGATTAAGGGTACTAATCAGTTAAACTTAAAGATGGAGAGATTATCCTGGATTGTTTGGATGGGCCTAATCCAATCAAGGCTGTATATTGTCACCCTGCTTATTTAACTTGTATGCAGAGTACATCATGAGAAACGCTGGGCTGGAAGAAGCACAAGGTGGAATCAAGATTGCCAGGAGAAATACCAATAACCTCAGATACACAGATGATACTACCCTTATGGCAGAAAGTGAAGAAGAAATAAACAGCCTCTTGATGAAAGTGAAAGAGGAGAGTAAAAAAGTTGACTTAAAGCTCAACATTCAGAAAACTAAGATCATGGCATTTGGTCCCATCATTGCATGGCAAATAGATGGAGAAAGAGTGGAAACAGTGGCTGACTTTATTCTTTGGGGCTTCAAAATCACTGCAGATGGTGATTGCAGCCATGAAATTAAAAGACATTTATTCCTTGGAAGTAAAGTTACGACCAACCTAGACAGCATATTAAAAAGCAGAGACATTACTTTGTCAACAAAGGTCCATCTAGTCAAGGCTATGGTTTTTCCAGTAGTCATGTATGAACGTGAGAGTTGGACTATAAAGAAAGCTGAGTGCTAAAGAATTGATGCTTTTGAACTGTGGTGTTGGAGAAGACTCTTGAGAGTCCCTTGGACTGAAAGGAGATCCAACCAGTCCATCCTAAAGGAGATCAGTCCTGGATGTTCATGGGACGGACTGATGTTGAAGCTGAAACTCCAATACTTTGACCACCTGATGCAAAGAGCTGACTCATTTGAAAAGACCCTGAAGCTGGGAAAGATTGAGGGCAGGAGGAGAAGGGGACGACAGAGGATGAGATGGCTGGATGGCATCACTGACTCGATGGACGTGAGTCTGAGTGAACTCCTGGAGTTGGTGATGGACAGGGAGGCCTGGTGTGCTGCGGTTCATGGGGTCACAAAGAGTCAAACATGACTGAGCAACTGAACTGAACTGAATCCAATCACTCTAGGTTTTTAGAAGGAGAGAGCTTTTTCTGTTCAGTGACAGAAGAAAGGTTGGAAACATGAGAACTCAACTCTCTGTTGTTGGCTTGAAAATAGATGGGCCATTTGAGGAGAAATATGGGTGGTACTTAGACTCTAAGGACAGCCATAGATGACAGCCACCAAAGAACTGGGGACTTAAGTCCTTGAGCTTCAGGGAATTGAATTCTGGCAGAACCATAATATGTGAACTTGGAAGCAGATTCTTTCCCAGAGCCTCTAGATAAGAGCTCATCCCAGCTGATACCTTGAAATATTTTGAGCATATAACTTGGTTGAGCCTATGCAAACTTCTGAGCTACAGGACTGTGAGTTAATAAATGCCTATTGTTTTAAGCTATTAATTTTGTAGTAATTTGCTACACAGAACCCTAATGTTTGTTGACTACTTCTTAATACCAAGCACTGCACAGGGCCATCCATATATTATGGAATATAGTATAGCAAGAAGGACAGAGTGGGGCTTGAAATTAAACCCAATTTAATTTCTCCAAATAATTCACTTTTTCAAATTATTGAGCCTTCCCTAGTGGTGCTAGTGGTAAAGAACCCACCTGCCAATGCAGGTAGACATAAGAGATGTGAGCTGTATCCCTGGGTTGGGAAGTTCCCCTGAAGGAGGGTGTGGCAATCCACTCCAGTATTTTTGCCTGGAGAATCCCATGGACAGAAGAGCCTGGCAGGCTACAGTCCATAGATGTCGCACAGAGTCAGACACAACTGAAGTAACTTACCAAGTAAGCAAGCAATCTTGGCAAGTTAGTTAACTTTGATAAGCCTCATTTCTGAATTTTAATAATTAGGCTACTTTAAGTTTAAGAAGCACTAGCAATAGGCTAGCACAAATGCCCTCTGAGATTAAAGATTTGTGGTAATGTAGTGTTTATTGTGTTGTGCAATGAACTATTTAAAGCATAAAAAAAAAAAAAAGAAGAAGAAGAAGCTAAATGTGTTTTTTTGCTAGGGTATATAGGGGACTAAAACAAGCCTCCGGAATGCATCTATGATAATGGCCGGAATAGTAGGTGATCAACAAACAAAAATGGATAAAAGTGGGTATTTAAGGAGATTTCCAATTAATAGCACTCCTAAACATTTTCTTGGGTTTAGGTTCATAAGTAAAGAAATGAAGCAAAAAATAGATAGAGGTCAATATAAGACACTATCCCCTTTTTGATGGAGACCAGGTTGGAGCATGTGGTTTTACATCTATTAGCCAGATGGACTTGCTAATCTAGACCCCAGAACTGGGGAGAATGAATCACCTAGTCATATGCAGGGCAGAGAAACCCTTCACATGCCTGGTGTAGAGGAGAAGCAGCAGTTGTGCTCCTCGCAGACTGTTTGATCTCAAGAGAAAGGAGAGGGTTGAGTTGAAGGTGCAGATTATTCAGAAAGAAGGACAATGTGAAGAAATAGCAGCAAAGGTTTCCTTAGAGAAAATCCGACTGCAGGGAAAACAGGGTTAGGTGCAGAAATGGGCACCAAGATTTTTTAGTAACATTTCCATGTTTACCTAGTTAACATATCATAAAGTTAGGACTTGAATCCATGTCTATCTGTCTGACTAGGGCTTTTGCAATATTGATCACAATCACTCTACTTACAGACACAGATATAGGAAGTAAGCACTAAGGCAGATTTGAATAGAAGGCTTATTTAAATTAAATCTTTAAATGTAATTTTTCTTTCCAATTTTTATCTGTATTATAACCAAAAAATTCAGATTAAAAACATATTTCTATTATAACATTGAACACAAATTTCCCTGAAAGAAATAGGCAATTCTAAAATGAACTGAATCACCAAAGTATCTCAGGGAAAAATAAGTCTAATGATAATGATAAGCACCACATTTTAATCAGCTTTCAGATATTAATAATGAAAGTTGCTAACTTATGACCTTTAATGGTATACAGAATTGAATTATGGCAGTTATTAAATATTCTTGGAAACAGATTTTGTTGTCAGGAGCTCAGAATTAATAAATGATACTCATCTGTAATGTATTAGAGACCTGGATTGGATCTTCATATTTCACTTGGGTTTCTCTGAAGTTGATTAACACAAGGCATACCAGTTTGTACCAAAGTCACTAAAACAAATATTAAATCAATTTACTCCAGAATGATGGCTAACTTAAATCTTTATCTGTCAGATTTCACAAATTGCAAAAAGCCATATTAATTTTTAAAAACAAAATTAAACATCTACAAATTCTACAGTTATAAACTTCTTTCTAATTTTATTATGTTTCTTGTGTATTGTTTCTTATCATGTGCAGTGAAAACAGTTAAACATATAGGGAGTGACTTAAAGATATTTCATTGGAATGTAAATAGATGTACATTTTTACCTAATAAAAATTTTCAAGATTGATTTTGTAACAAGTGTGCATGACACTTTGTAATGTCTTAATGAATATTATTTTCTAATATTTCCAAGATAATTATCAAGTCTTCCTATTCTTTTACTCTGAAATTCTATAATACATTGATTATACTTTTTTAAGTACTGGTAAACAACTCCTAAAATGATATTTTTTTCTTAATAAGACTGTCATATTTCATAGAATTAGCAAAGAAATCTAAATTTTTGCAAGAGTTTCTCCTGGCCACATGGCTCAAAGCCTTCTGAAAGATGTTTTTTTCTAAGACATATTGCTCAGAAACCCAACATTTCAGAGGTAATTCTTGGAGCAGGAAGAAGAGGTCAACTGATATTTTGTAATTCGCCCTGGGACCAAAAGCAAAGGCCAACTTTAAATGCCTGCTTTTACAACCCCCATTCCCAAACAAAATAGTATATAACTAAGATTACCACTATAAAATGGTCTGTGCCCAAAACACCTTGTTTAGTGTCACATGACCTGTGACTGTTCAATAAACACTAATTGATATTAATAAATTTGTATGGGCTGTGAACACCATGAAAATTGAAGGAACTTCAGAATGATTCCAGGATTCCAGATAAACCTGTCTCATGTATTTTTATGTTACTGGGTTACATATGGCCAGTATTAAATTAAATTAAAATTCTTAAAATTTAAATTAAATTTAAATTAAAAATTCTTCCCCATCATGGCACCAAATCTATCATATTATAGGATTCATTTTGGCACACCCTATGGCTATATTTATTTTCTCCTGATTTTAGTTTGGTTATACCTATTGTGAATAGGCACCTTTTAAATGAATTCAAATGTCTCTCAGTTTACAAATCTTTTTGCTTGTCTGATCCTACATTTTTTTTTCTTTTTTTTGGGGGGTGTTAGTTCTAAAAGGTCTTGTAGGTCTTCATAGAACCATTCAACTCCAGCTTCTTCAGTGTTACTGGTTGGGGCATAGACTTGGATTACTGTGATATTGAATGGTTTGCCTTGGAAATGAACAGAGATCATTCTGTCATTTTTGAGATTGCATCCAAGTACTGCATTTCGGACTCTTTTGTTGACCATGATGGAATCTGAGGGATTCCTGCTGGCAGTAGTAGATATAATGGTCATCTGAGTTAAATTCACCCATTCCAGTCCATTTTAGTTCGCTGATTTCTAGAATGTTGACATTCACTCTTTCCATCTCCTGTTTGACCACTTCCAATTTGCCTTGATTCATGGACCTGACTTTCCAGGTTCCTTTGCAATATTGCTCTTTTTAGCATTGGACCTTGCTTCTATCACCAGTCACATCCACAACTGGGTATTGCTTTTGCTTTGGCTCCATCCCTTCATTCTTTCTGGAGTTTTTTCTCCACTGATCTCCAGTAGCATATTGGGCACCTACTGACCTGAGGAGTTCCTCTTTCAGTGCCTATCATTTTGCCTTTTCATACTGTTCATGGGGTTCTCAAGGCAAGAATACAGAAGTGGTTTGCCATTCCCTTCTCCAGTGGACCACATTCTGTCAGCCCTCTCCACCATGACCCTCCTGTCTTGGGTGGCCCCACGGGCATGGCTTAGTTTCACTGAGTTAGATAAGGCTGTGGTCCTAGTGTGATTAGATTGACTAGTTTTCTGTGATTATGGTTTCAGTGTGTCTGCCCTCTGATGCCCTCTTGCAACACCTACCATCTTACTTGGGTTTCTGTTACCTTGGACTTGGGGTATCTCTTCACGGCTGCTCCAGCAAAGTGCAGCCACTGCTCCTTACCTTGGGTGAGGGATATCTCCTCACTGCTGCCCTTCTTGACCTTCTACATGGGATAGCTCCTCTAGGCCATCCTGCACCTGCGCAGCCACAGCTCCTTGGACATGGGGTTGGTCCTCCTGGCCACCGACCCTGATCTCGGACACAGAGTAGCTCATCTCAGCTGCTGCCCCTGACCTCGGACACGAGGCAGCTCCTCTCAGCTGTTCCTGTGCCATCGCAGTCTGGCACTCTCGGCCACTGCCCCTGACCACAGACGTAAGGTAACTCCTCTTGGCCGCCGCCCTTCGGGCATGGGGTCCTCCCAGGTTCTGCCCCTGACCTTGGACGTGGGGTAGGTCCTCTCGGCATTATAGGGGACTGGAATGCAAAAGTAGGACGTCAAGAAACACCTGGAGTAACAGGCAAATTTGGCCTTAATACAGAATGAAGCAGGGCAAAGACTAACACAGTTTTGCCAAGAAAATGTGCTGGTCATAACAAACACCCTCTTCTGACAACACAAGAGAAGACTCTACACATGGACATCACCAGATGGTCAACACCAAAATCAGAATGATTATATTCTTTGCAGCCAAAGATGGAGAAGCTCTATACAGTCATCAAAAACAAGACCAGGAGCTGACTGTGGCTCAGATCATGAACTCCTTACTGTAAAATTCAGACTTAAATTGAAGAAAGTAGGGAAAACCACTAGACCATTCAGGTATGACCTAAATCAAATCCCTAATGATTATACAGTGGAAGTGAGAAATAGATTTAATGGCCTAGATCTGATAGATAGAGTGCCTGATGAACTATGGAATGAGGTTCATGACATTGTACAGAAGAGAGGGATCAAGACCATCCCCATGGAAAAGAAATGCAAAAAAGAAAAATGGCTGTCTGGGGAGGCCTTATAAATAGCTGTGAAAAGAAGAGAAGTGAAAAGCAAAGGAGAAAAGGAAATATATAAGCATCTGAATGCAGAGTTCTAAAGAATAGCAAGAAGAGATAAGAAAGCCTTCCTCAGCGATCAATGCAAAGAAATAGAGGAAAACAACAGAATGGGAAAGACTAGAGATCTCTTCAAGAAAATTAGAGATACGAAGGGAACATTTCATGCAAAGATGGGCTCTCCGATAAAGGACAGAAATGGTATGGACCTAACAGAAGCAGAAGATATTACGAAGAGGTGCAGAATACACAGAACTGTACAAAAAAGATCTTCATGACCAAGATAATCACGATGGTGTGATCACTGACCTAGAGCCAGACATCCTGGAATATGAAGTCAAGTGAGCCTTAGAAAGCATCAGTATGAACAAAGCTAGTGGAGGTGACGGAATTCCAGTTGGGCTAACTCAAATCCTGAAAGTTTATGCTGTGAAAGTGCTGCACTCAATATGCCAGCAAATTTGGAAAACTCAGCAGTGGCCACAGGACTGGAAAAGATCAGTTTTCATTCCAATCCCAAAGAAAGGCAATGCCAAAGAATGCTCAAACTACTGCACAATTGCACTCATCTCACACGCTAGTAAAGTAATGCTCAAAATTCTCCAAGCCAGGCTTCAGCAATATGTGAACCATGAACTTCCTGATGTTCAAGCTGGTTTTAGAAAAGGCAGAGGAACCAGAGATCAAATTGCCAATATCTGCTGGATCATGGAAAAAGCAAGAGAGTTCCAGAAAAAAACATCTATTTCTGCTTTATTGACTATGCTAAAGCCTTTGACTGTGTGAATCACAATAAACTGTGGAAAATTCTGAAAGAGATGGGCATACCAGACCACCTGACCTGCCTCTTGAGAAATTTGTAGGCAGTCAGGAAGCAACAGTTAGGACTGGACATGAAACAACAGACTGGTTCCAAATAAGAAAAGGAGTACGTCAAGGCTGTATATTGTCACCCTGTTTATTTAACTTATATGCAGAGTACATCATGAGAAACACTGGACTGGAAGAAGCACAAGCTGGAATCAAGATTGCCGGGAGAAATATCAATAACCTCAGGTATGCAGATGACACCACCCTTATTGCAGACAGTGAAGAGGAACTAAAAAGCCTCTTGATGATCGTGAAAGTGGAGAGTGAAAAAGTTTGCTTAAAGCTCAACATTCAGAAAACTAAGATCATGGCATCCGGCCCCATCACTTCATGGGAAATAGATCGGGAAACAGTGGAAACAGTGTTAGACTTTATTTTTTTGGGCTCCAAAATCACTGCAGATGGTGACTGCAGCCATGAAATTAAAAGACACTTACTCCTTGGAAGGAAAGTTGTGACTAACCTAGATAGCATATTCAAAAGCAGAGACATTACTTTGCCAACAAAGGTCCATCTAGTCAAGGCTATGGTTTTTCCTGTGGTCATGTATGGATGTGAGAATTGGACTGTGAAGAAGGCTGAGTGCCGAAGAATTGATGCTTTTGGACTGTGGTGTTGGAGAAGACTCTTGAGAGTCCCTTGGACTGCAAGGAGATCCAACCAGTCCATTCTGAAGGAGATCAGCCCTGGGTGTTCTTTGTAAAGAATGATGCAAAAGCTGAAACTCCAGTATTTTGGCCACCTCATGCCAAGAGTTGACTCATTGGAAAAGACTCTGATGCTGGGAGGGATGGGGGGGCAGGAGGAGAAGGGGACGACAGAGGATGAGATGGCTGGATGGCATCACTGACTCGATGGACGTGAGTCTGAGTGAACTCCGGGAGTTTGTGACGGACAGGGAGGCCTGGTGTGCTGCGATTCATGGGGTCTCAAAGAGTCGGACATGACTGAGTGACCGAACTGAGCTGAACTGAACTGATACAAACAAATCCTTATGAGATGTGATAGAGGATTATTTAGAGGGATACATGTATTCCAAATAAAATGTACAACTAACTGTTCAGAGATAGTATCTACTTTTCTTTATTTACATTGGTGGGCCCTGAGCAAGTTCAGCCAACCATTTGGAATTCAATGGCAGATTATTATCAGCAAAATATATAGACTCAATGATTTCATTATATTTTTCATTCAATTTTGCATCCATCAGATATTTATTGAACATCAGCTGTATGTCAGCCATTTTCGTGGAGATAAAGCCAGGAATAATCCAGAGAAAGTGTGCTCCTTTTTGCTTTGCAACACATTTTTATTTCTCTTTTCCTGTTCTTTCTGTGTGTAACTCTTGTCAGAGCCTCCCATTTTATCACATAGTTGTTACTACATTTATTACATTATTGCCTACAGTATTACATAATACACATGACTATAGCATGCATTCATGCTCAGTCTCTCAATCATGTCTGACTCTTTGCAACCCTATGGAGTGTAGCCCTCCAGGCTCTTCTGTCCATGGGATTTTCCAGGCAAGAATACTGGAGTGGTAACTACAGCAATGCTCAATTAATCATTCAAGGAACTAGGAGCAAAGAATCCAAAATTTAGCATCTCGACAGCAAGCCTTCTATATACTCTTTGTCCTTAATTTAAACTCCCTTTTTCAACCAGTTCTGTCTCCACAAACATATACAAACTCCTCTGATTTCCTTCATTCCTTTATTTTGAGTGCAATTTACTGCTTTTTACACAGCCCTTTCCCTTAGTTGCTTATAATTAAAAAATGTTCCTTCCTTTCTCTAACTTCCTCCTTCTCTCCCTCCCTCCTTTCCTTTCCTATTCTTTCCTTTTATAAATATATTGGGTAACTCCTATGAACTAATCATTACATAAGATCTAGCAATTACATACTATTAAAGAGCTTTTTACTTAATTCATCTCATTTGACCACCACCTCTTTTGCAGTAGATGTTAACATCATTTTATAAACAGGAAACCCAAATCATTAAGACATTAAGTGACTTGCTTAAGAATACATAATTGGCAAAAAACAAAATTCAACACAATTCTACAAAGTATCCTAGAAAAACATGACACTTATATAGTTTTGATGTATGGAGTCATATATGTATTGAGATGCCTCAAAATTTTGAGTGTATTATAATAATTGTTATCTTGGAAATGTATTCCAGTGTGAGTTTTATTACTTTAACTTTTTTAAAAATATTTTTATTAATAAATTTATTACAGGCTTTATTACTCAACATAATGTACTAATATACTATTTAACCCAATTTTAGAAATAATTTGTGCCAGTATAATTTTTATCTGATCAGCAAGCTATTTATTGATAATTTTAAAGATTCTCACTTGGGTTAAACCACAGTAAAACCATCTGTTTCTTTTTGTATTAGTTGACTATTATATAAATAATATCCAATAGGAAATAAATCCAAAATTAGCAATGTTTCTCTTAAAACGAGAGAGAATAAAACAGAATGAAAAACTACTAATAGAATATAATATGTTTTTCAAAGTCAACTAATATTCCTCAGGCTTATGTCAGATTTTTATTAGAAATTTATTTCAAGATATAATGACTATGTTTCTTATGATATATAGTCATACATTTCCTAAAAGTGATTTCTAGAATTTAGACAGTCGTTTTTTTCACAAAAATACATAAAATTTATATTATAGTTCTCTTTCCTAAGTTTTTTTTTTTTTTTTTTTTTGGAATTTTTATATAACTTTTCCCCTTTTTTTCTCTATTATGCTGCTGCTGCTGCTAAGTCGCTTCAGTAGTGTCTGACTCTGTGTGACCCCATGGACTGCAGCCTTCTCCGTCCCTGGGATTCTCCAGGCAAGAACTCTGGAGTGGGTTGCCATTTCCTTCTCCAATGCATGAAAGTGGAAAGTGAAAGCGAAGTTGCTCAGTAGTGTCTGATTCTTAGAGACCCCATGGACTGCAGCCTGCCAGGCTCCTCCATCCATGGGATTTTCTGGGCAACAGTACTGGAGTGAGGTGCCATTGCCTTCTCCTCTCTATTATGAACAAGAGGTAAATCAATTTTTTTCTAATAATCTTAAGTTCAGTTAACTCCTGAGAGTACATTTGAATAATTGCATTTTTTAGGTTATCACAAAATTAATTATCAGAGTTAATTATAGGCATAAAATCTAGATTTCCCTGTAAATATTATTTTTATTAAAGACTGATAATTATAGTCTAAATAAGATTTTTAAAATATACTTTGACTATTCAAAATTCCACTTCAAAGAACCAATCTCCTATGATTATACAAAAAAGCATTTGTCATTGTAGTTGGTGATAAATAAAAAGTATTTTATAGAGAAGAGATCCCCCAGTACATTATTGCAAAAATATAAACACCAAATATCTCAAGTCTTAGAGAGCAGTGGTCACAATGGGAATTTGTAGATTTTCCAAATAGTATTTGTGGCAGACTTTGAAAGATTGAAATGATAAAGAATGATATCTGGATTAGTCAATGTGAAAAGGTGACTCTTGCTCTTTTAGGGGCATTTTCATTAAGGTTTTTTTTTTTTTTTTTTAAAGGTTCAGGGGCTTGGGATTGTAGTAGTGATAATATCAGACCCATAGGCAGAGTTCTTTGTAGGAATAAAGTTTTCTAATTGGTCAGCACTTTTTCCATAACTCATTGACCATCAGTTATATGTGAATAAGTAGATAGAGAATAAGAAACTTCAAGTAGAACAACAAATATATTTTCTGAGAAAATCTTAGACAAATCACTATAACTTAAACCACTATTATCCACTTTTAATGTAGAGAATTTTTAATGTCTATCTTGCACTTAGAGTACCACTGACTGTCTCACTGATTTAATCCAAAGAACAAAAGATTAGTGGCAGAAAAAAGGTATTAAGTGAAAATAATCTTGAAAGTCCCATTTACCTCTAAAATTCTTTGGTTTACATACATTCTATTTCTAAAATTACTCGTAAAGTTAGGACCCTCACCCATTAACGCAATGTTGTTCTTGTAAGGCAGAGCTAAAAACTGAGTTAAATAGATCTAAATTGTCTATTTCAGGTATTGCTTGAGAGTTACTGCAGTATGCAGGGCAATTTTTTTTTTTTTTTAATCAATCTGATCAAGAACAACTGAAAGTGGAGGTCTGTTCCCTGGAAGGTGCCCTGATTCACAAGTAAACAGTAAGTTTTTGATATAGCTAGCATTTTTTATTGACTGTTATAAAACAGAGCATGGGCAGCTGCGACGGCACACAGAGCATGGCCGAGAGTAGCTACCCCACATCCGAGGTCAGGGATGGCAGCCGGGAGGAGCTACCCCCAGCCCAAGGCCAGGTGCGGCGGCAGGGAGAAGCAACCCCACATCCAAGGAACAGTGGCTGCTCAGATGCAGGTGGGCTATTCCATATTCAAGGTCAGAATGGGCCTCTGTGAGGAGATACCCCTCGTCCAAAGTAAGGAGCAGTGGCTGCACTTTGCTGGAGCAGCCGTGAAGAGATACCCCAAGTCCAAGGTAACAGAAACCCAAGTAAGATGGTAGGTGTTGCAAGAGGGCATCAGAGGGCAGACACACTGAAACCATACTCACAGAAAACAAGTGAATCTATTCACACTAGGACCACAGCCTTATCTAACTCAGTGAAACTAAGCCATGCCTGTGGGGCCAGCCAAGACGGGCGGGTCATGGTGGAGAGGGCTGACAGAATGTGGTCCACTGGAGAAGGGAATGGCAAACCACTTCAGTATTCTTGCCTTGAGAACCCCATGAACAGTATGAAAAGGCAAAATGATAGGATACTGAAAGAGGAACTCCTCAGGTCAGTAAGTGACCAATATGCTACTGGAGATCAGTGGAGGAAAAACTCCAGAAAGAATGAAGGGATGGAGCCAAAGCAAAAGCAATACCCAGTTGTGGATGTGACTGGTGATAGAAGCAAGGTCCAATGCTAAAAAGAGCAATATTGCATAGGAACCTGGAAAGTCAGGTCCATGAATCAAGGCAAATTGGAAGTGGTCAAACAGGAGATGGCAAGAGTGAATGTCAACATTCTAGGAATCAGCAAACAAAAATGGACTGGAATGGGTGAATTTAACTCAGATGACCATTATATCTACTACTGCAGGCAGGAATCCCTCAGAAGAAATGGAGTAGCCATCATGGTCAACAAGAGAGTCCAAAATGCAGTACTTGGATGCAATCTCAAAAACGACAGAATGATCTCTGTTCGTTTCCAAGGCAAACCATTCAATATCACAGTAATCCAAGTCTATGCCCCAACCAGTAACACTGAAGAAGCTGAACTTGAATGGTTCTATGAAGACCTCCAAGACCTTTTAGAACTAACACCCAAAAAAGATGTCCTTTTCATTATAGGGGACTGGAATGCAAAGGTAGGAAGTCAAGAAACACCTGGAGTAACAGGCAAATTTGACCTTGTAATATGGAATGAAGCAGGGCAAAGACTAATAGAGTTCTGCCAAGAAAATGCACTGGTCATAGCAAACACCCTCTTCCAACAACACAAGAGAAGACTCTATACATGGACATCACCAGATGGTCAACACCAAAATCAGACTGATTACGTTCTTAGAAGCTCTATACAGTCAACAAAAACAAGACCAGGAGCTGACTGTGGATCAGATCATGAACTCCTTATTGTAAAATTCAGACTTAAATTGACGAAAGCAGGGAAAACCATTAGACCATTCAGGTATGATCTAAATCAAATCCCTTATGATTATACAGTGGAAGTGAGAATAGACTTACAGGCCTAGATCTGATAGATAGAGTGCCTGATGAACTATGGATTGAGGTTCAGGATGTTGTACAGGAGAGAGGGATCAAGACCATCCCCATGGAAAAGAAATGCAAAAAAGCAAAATGGCTGCCTGGGGAGGCCTTACAAATAGCTGTGGAAAGGAGAGAAGCTAAAGCAAATGAGAGAAGGAAAGATAGAAGCATCTGAATGCAGAGTTCTAAAGAATAGCAAGAAGAGCTAAGAAAGCCTTCCTCAGCGATCAATGCAAAGAAAGAGGAAAACAATAGAATAGGAAAGACTAGAGATCTCTTGAAGAAAATTAGATACCAAGGGAACATTTCATGCAAAGATGGGCTCGATAAAGGACAGAAATGGTATGGACCTAACAGAAGCAGAAGATATTAAGAAGAGGTGGCAGAATACACAGAAGAACTGTACAAAAAAGATCTTCACGACCCAAATAATCACAATTGTGTGATCACTCACGTAGAACCATACATCCTGGAATGTGAAGTCAAGTGGGCCTTAGAAAGCATCACTATAAACAAAGCTAATGGAGGCGATGGAATTTCAGTTGAGCTATTTCAAATCCTGAAAGATGATGCTGTGAAAGTGCTGCACTCAATATGCCAGCAAATTTGGAAAACTCAGCAGTGGCCACAGGACTGGAAAAGGTCAGTTTTCATTCCAATCCCAAAGAAAGGCAATGCCAAAGAATGCTCAAACTACCACACAATTACACTCATCTCACACGGTGGTAAAGTAATGCTCAAAATTCTCCAAGCCAGGCTTCAGCAATACGTGAACCGTGAACTTCCAGATGTTCAAGCTGGTTTTAGAAAAGACAGAGGAAATAGAGATCAAATTGCCTACATCCTCTGGATCATCAAAAAAGCAAGACAGTTCCAGAATAACCTCTATTTCTGCTGTTTTGACTATGCTAAAGCCTTTGACTGTGTGGATCACAATAAACTGTGGAAAATTCTGAAAGAGATGGGAATACCAGACCACCTGACCTGCCTCTTGAGAAATCTGTATGCAGGTCAGGAAGCAACAGTTAGAACTGGACATGGAACAACAGACTGGTTCCAAATAGGAAAAGGAGTACATCAAGGCTGTATATTGTCACCCTGCTTATTTAACTTCTATGCAGAGTACATCATGAGAAACGCTGGGCTGGAAGAAGCACAGCTGGAATCAAGATTGCCAGAAGAACTATCAATAACTTCAGATATGCAGATGACACCACCCTTATGGCAGAAAGTGAAGAGGAACTAAAAAGCCTCTTGATGAACGTGAAAGTGGAGAGTGAAAACGTTGGCTTAAAGCTCAACATTCAGAAGACGAAGTTCATGGCATCCGGTCCTATCACTTCATGGGAAATAGATGGGGAAACAGTGGAAACAGTGTCAGACTTTATTTTTTGGGGCTCCAAAATCACTGCAGATGATGACTGCAGCCATGAAATTAAGATGCTTACTCCTTGGAAGGAAAGTTATGACCAACCTAGCTAGCATATTCAAAAGCAGAGACATTACTTTGCCAACAACGGTCTGTCTAGTCAAGGCTATGTTTTTTCCAGTGGTCATGTATGGATGTGAGAGTTGGACTGTGAAGAAAGCTGAGCATGGAAGAATTGATGCTTTTGAACTGTGATGTTGGAGAAGACTCTTGAGAGTCCCTTGGACTGCAAGGAGATCCAACCAGTCCATTCTGAAGGAGATCAGCCCTGGGATTTCTTTGGAAGAAATGATGCTAAAGCTGAAACTCAGCACTTCAGCCATGTCATGCGAAGAGTTGACTCATTGCAAAAGACTCTGATGCTGGGAGGGATTGGGGGCAGGAGGAGACGGGGACAACAGAGGATGAGATGGCTGGATGGCATCACTGACTCGATGGACATGAGTCTGAGTGAACTCCTGGAGTTGGTGATGGACAGGGAGGCCTGGCATGCTGCGATTCATGGGGTCGCAAAGAGTCGGACATGACTGAGCGACTGAACTGAACTGAACTGATAAAAGTAACACCATACCCAGAATGTAGGAAATATTGAAGGAATTGTTACTTCTGTTATTAAATTCCCCTAGGGCAGAGGTCCCCATCTTCTGGGATCTAATGCTTGATGATATGAGGTGGAGCTGATGTAATAATAATAGAAATAAAGTGCACAGTAAGTTTAATACTCTTGAATCATCCCAAAACCATCCCCCTGCCTCCATGAAAAAATTGTCTTCCAGGAAACTGGTCCCTCATGCTAAAAAGGCTGGGGACTGCTGCTCTAGGGAATTCTAAGGCACATTGCCCAGGAGTAAACTTCTCATCATAAGTATCATATTAAAAAAGTAGGTTTGGACACTTCAGTGGAATAAAAGATATTTCTATTACCCAGTGGAGAAAGAAAATCACTCTCTTCCCAAATCAAGAGAAGTAAGAGAGAAGTTAAGGAATGAAATGGTAAATATTCATAAAGTGAAGGGGCGAGTTTTCTTAATTTTTATGCTACAGTAGCTACTGTTGGTCTATGATCTTCTAAAGGTAAGAAGTGAAAATTCTACAGGCCAACAAGTAGAAAAGGAATTTAATGCCCATAAAAAGGGGCCATGGTTTTTTGACTAGGGTAATTCTGAGATGTGATTTTATGATGTTCTCTGTATTAGTTTACTAGTGCTCCTGTAAAAATTATCACAAACTGGGTGACTTCAACAAGAGTTATTCACTCTTGTAGTTCTGGAGGCCAAAGTCTGAAATTAAGTTGTCAGTAGAGCTGGTTCTTTCTGGAGAATCTGGGGAAGAATCTATTTCTTGTCTCTCCCAGCTTGTGGTAGTTGCTGGAAATTCATGATAGTTTTTGCTTGGTAGCTGAGCTGCATCACTGCAGTCTCTGCCTCCATTGTTATATATCCTTCTTCCATTTACATGTCTTCACATGGCATTCTCTCTGTGTATCTGTGTGTCCTTTCTTTTTGTTAAGGACAACAGTAGTTGGATTTAGGGTTCACCCTAATCTGCTATGATCTTATATTAAATTAACTAATTACATATTCAAAATCTCTGATTCTAAGTTAAGATCACATTCTGAGGTTCCAGGTGGACATAAATAAATACCCCTTGCTCAGCACAAATCATAAAGTTGTTTGAAACAACATAAAATCACTTGTATGCCTTCTAATCACATACGGGCATTTGAGATAAGGAATACATGTCAGTAGTTATGTAAATAAGTTTTCCAGCATGAGATTTTCCAAAATCTCAGTTTCTATTAATAAGTCTGATCCCTTAACTTTGATTTTATGTACTATGTGGTGTGTTTGGAATAATTAAATGCCTATATGCTTATTCTGTATTTTAGAGATTTCCTGGAATGGTGAAAAAAGGATTTAATAAGGGTCTATAACTTTAATAATTTGGAAAAGTTAATGAAAATTTTCACAGATACAATTTTTATACCTTCAATCTTTTTAGAGAATACTTTTATATCAGAATGCTTTCCTGATAAAGCAAGGACAGAAGCAGCTTTTTGTTTCACTGGGTTGAGCATACAGTATTTGGCAACAGAATAAAAACTTTACAACTCTTTTTTTTTTTTTTTTTTTTTAGTTAGCCATTGGGGTCTCTTATATAGAGACATAGCTGAGAAGGCACCTTCCATTCGGGGATTGCATCTATGTGGGACCACATGACTTGTTCTCTAATGTATTTTAAAAGTGGATATGCCTTCTCTACACACTCTTTCCCTTCTCCTTGTTTTCATGTAGAAAATCATGGTGACCACGCAAGCCAGGTACTGAACATAGAAGATGTACAATATGGAGTGTGTCCAGCTCCCAGGATGACGATTTTGAAGAGAGCTGCCTATAAAGCAGAAGAATACTCCTTAGGCTTCATTTAATTAAGAAATAAAGTCTTATTGTGACTGAGGCATTATATGTACATCCTAATTTTATTGAACAATATACCATGAAGTTATATTCAGAAGGAGTGATCAATTAGTTTCATAACTTAATTAAGAGTTTTACAGTAAATAGAAAAATTCAATTCTTGTTGGAATACATATGCTTTTTAGATTTGTACAAAGCAATATGAAAGTGCCTCTAAAAATCTTTGGGAGATTTTAAAAATACTGTAAATCACTTTATTTGCAAAAATTTGAGCCATTCTGGAGCATCTACATCAAATAATTCCTTAAAATTCTAACTTCAAGGCTTATTCTTTTATTATGAGAAGTGATTTATTTGTATCTACTAAATGTCTTTCCTTATTTGTGATAGATTCAATTAATTGCTTTGCTATTGAATCAGAATGAAGAATTGTACACTTGTTAGTGATTTCTGTTATTTCAAAACAGAGAAACCACAACCTGAGTTGATGGACTCAAAGGCAGCAGATACAATCTGGTACAGGGAGAGCTTGAGTACTCAGTCTCTGTGATAAGTCAATGTAAAGGAAACGCAATTCAGTGGTGGAGTATATATAGTACCTTCCTGATCAAATGAGTATCACTGTATACTTCAGTTGGCAAAATATTATTAAATTTATAAAACACTCAAATATAAAGCCAACTTTTATATGTATATATATAATTTTATAATATATATAATTTATGTAATTATATATATGATTATATATATAAATCAAGAATGACTTCCAGTACTATTTTCCTGAGTTTTACTACTTAGGTGAGCTTCTTTGGTGGCTCAGATGATAAAGAATTTTCCTGCAACACAGGAGATCTGGATTCAATCCCTGGGTTGGAAAGATCCCCTGGAGAAAGGAATGGCAATCCACTCTAGTATTCTTGCCTGGAGAATCCCATGGACAGAGGATCCTGGAGGACTATAGTCCACAGGGTCTCAAAGAGTCAGGCACAGCTGAGTGGCTAATACACACACACACAGAGAAAGTAATGGTAGAGTTAAGCCTAGGGGTTATAAACTAATCTGGAATAGAAAGTTACAGGTTTTGACAGTTTCTTTACTCAATAATCTTTAATATCAGTTAATTTTTTATCTTTCTATTTTGCTAGTTTGAAGTTATAATAATTATACATTAGGTTACCGAAGGGACCCTGTTTAGTATATTACACTCTCTATAGACCATTTTAGTATATTACAAAAACATCAGTGTAGTGAAAGCCATATTGAATTTCAGCCAGCTGTTTTTCATCAATTTTAAAATGTTGGTTTTAGAATTAGAAAACTGGAAAATGGTTTCATTAGTTAGTGTTGCATTGCTAACAAGGGGACTCCTGAAATTTGCTCTTCAGACTTTTCACAAACAAATTTAACCATTGTCCACATGCATGCATCTACTTGTCACTTAAGTTAACTGACCAGGTTTGATCAAAAATATGCAGCCTCCTTGTCCTGAGAGAAGCGTGGAGGGAAGCTTATTCAGCAACAGAGTCAAAGTTGTATAGATTTGTTCTTGTAAACTAAATAACTTCCTATGTTCTATTTTATATGAATTCCTCCCTAAGGTTGATGGAAAAAAAAATAAGAGAGGAAAGGGAATAAGCAAAAATGATCACTGCTTGCATAAAAGTAAGACATATATGCTCCTGTGAGTGAGATTTAGGCTATTTATATGTGAAAAGCAACATGCTATTACACGTCACAATACCTTTGTATGTATTGTTATTAATAATATGTTTGCATTAAGGAAGGGTAGGAAAAATTCAGTTTTGAGCATTTTATTGCTGCTTTTCAAAATGTCAATGCATAGAATTTTAAAATTGGAAAAGTTCTTAGAGTCCCACTCCCTCATTTATTGGAACACATATAATGATACCTGAAATGACTTATCCAAGATCACACAATGGTTCAGTGGGAGAGTTGGGACCAGAGTCCAGATATCTTTCACTTATATTTGTCTTCATTTTTCTAATTGTTCTTTTCATATAGGTAGTTCATTCAAATGAGCATTTCCAATACAAATTGTGGTCTTTTAAACAAATGTTTATCATGGTACCGTTCATGCTTTCTCTCTCTCTTTTTTTTTTAAATGCATTTTGTTTAATTTTTATTGGAGTATAGTTGATTTACAGTGTTGTGTTAGTTTCTACTATACCACAAAGTGAATTGGTTGTACATATACACATAACCCCTATTTTTAAGATTTTTTTTTTCCCAAAATAGGCTACTATAGAGTATTGAGTAGAATTCTCTGTGCTATACAGTGTATCCTTGTTAGTTATCTCTTTTATGTATAGTAGAGTGCACATGTCGATCCCAATCTCCCAATTTATCTCTCCCCTCTCTTTCCCCTGGTTAACCATAAGTTTATTTTCTACATTTGTGACTCTATTTCTGTTTTGTAATTAAGTTTCTTTGTGCCAATATTTTTAGATTCCACATATAAGCGATATCATATGATATTTGTCTTTCTCTGACTTCACTTAGTAGCACAAACTCTAGATCCATCCATGTTGCTGCAAATGGCATTATTGTGTTCTTTTTATGGCTGAGTAATATGTAGTTGATTCTATATAATACATTTTCTTTATCCATGACTCTGTTAGTGGACATTTGAGTTACTTCCATGTGATGGCTATTGTAAATAGTGCTGCAATGAACGTTGGAGTGCATGTATCTTTTTGAATGACAATTTTTTTGCATATAAGCCCAGGAGTGGGATTGGTGGATCGTGTGGTGGCTCTGTTTTTTAAGGAGCCTCCATACTGTTCTCCACAGTGGCTGTGCCAATTTACATTCCCACCAACAGCGTAGGAGGGTTCCCTTCTTTCCACACCCTCTCCAGCATTTCTTGTTTATAGCTTTTTTGATGGCCATTTTGACCAGTCTGAGATGGTACCTCATTGTAATTTTTCATTTGCATTTTTCTAATAATTAGTGATGTTGAGCATCTTTTCATGTGCCTCTTCATTATCTGTATGTCTTCTTTGGAGAAATGTCTGTTTAGATCTTCTGCCCATTTTTTGATTAGGTTTGTTATTTATTTATTTATTTTGATATTGAGATGCATGAGCTGTTTATATATTTTGAAGATTAATCCCTTGCTTATCCCTTCATTTGCAAATGTTTTCTCCTCTTTAGTGGGTTGTCTTTTTCTTTTGTTTATGGTTTCCTTTCCTGTGCAAAAGCTTTTAAGTTTCATTAGGTCCTACTTGTTTATTTTTGTTTTAATTTTCATTACTCTAGGAGGTGTTCATGAGTTTGAGTAAACTCCAGGAGTTGGTGATGGATAGGGAGGCCTGGCATGCTGTGATTCATGGGGTTGCAAAGAATCAGACACAACTGAGCAACTGAACTGAACTGAGGAGGCGTTTATGCTTTTTTTAGTTGAGCACCCTTAGGAACCCTTCTCAGAATAAAGAGAAAGACAATATTTTGCTTTGTTACTGTGGTTTGAATTTCTATATTTTATAATAGCTATTTATGATATCTAATGAAAATTGGTCTTTTTGCATATGAAAGTCCATCTTTCAAAGATATTGAGATTGTCCCATTTGAAAATATCTAAGACCATGTGCAATTGTGCAGTAGTTTGAGCATTCTTTGGCATTGCCTTTATTTGGGATTGGAATGAAAACTGACCTTTTCCAGTCCTGTGGCCACTGCTGAGTTTTCCAAATTTGCTGGCATATTGAGTGCAGCACATTCACAGCATCATCTTTCAGGATTTGGAATAGTTCCACTGGCATTCCATCACCTCCACTAGCTTTGTTCGTAGTGATGCTTTCTAAGGCCCACTTGACTTCACATTCCAGGATGTCTAGCTCTAAGTGAGTGATCACACCATCATGATTATCTGAGTCATGAGCTCTTTTTTTAAAGTTCTCCTGTGTATCCTTGCCTCCTCTTCTTAATATCTTCTGCTTCTGTTAGGTCCATACCTGTCTGCAGAGGCCTTGCAAATAGCTGTGAAAAGAAGAGAAGTGAAAAGTAAAGGAGAAAAGAAAAGATATAAGCATCCAAATGCAGAGTTCCAAAGAATAGCAGGGAGAGATAAGAAAGCCTTCCTCAGCGATCAGTGCAAAAAATGGAAAAAAACAATGAATAGGAAAGACTAGAGATCTCTTCAAGAAAATTAGAAGTACCAAGGGAACATTTCATGCAAAGAAGGGCTCGATAAAGGACAGAAATGATATGGACCTAACAGAAGCAGAAGATATTAAGAAGAGGTAGCAAGAATAAACAGAACTGTACAAAAAAGAGCGTCATGACCCAGATAATCACGATGGTGTGATCACTCACCTAGAGGCAGATATCCTGGAATGTGAAGTCAAGTGGGCCTTAGAAAGCATCACTATGAACAAAGCTAATGGAGGTGACGGAATTCCAGTTGGGCTAACTCAAATCCTGAAAGATGATGCTGTGAATGTGCTGCACTCAATATGCCAGCAAATTTGGAAAACTCAGCAGTGGCCACAGGACTGGAAAAGGTCAGTTTTCATTCCAATTCCAAAGAAAGGCAATGCCAAAGAATGCTCAAACTATCACACAATTGCACTCATCTCACATGCTAGTAAAGTAATGCTCAAAATTCTCCAAGCCAGGCTTCAGCAATACATGAACTGTGAACTTCCAGATGTTCAAGCTGGTTTTAGAAAAGGCAGAGGAACCAGAGATCAAATGGCCAACATCCTCTGGATCATGGAAAAAGAAAGAGAGTTCCAGAAAAACATCTATTTCTGCTTTATTGACTATGCCAAAGCCTTTGACTCTGTGGATCACAATAAACTGTGGAAAAGTCTGAAAGAGATGGGAATACCAGACCACCTGACCTGGCTCTTGAGAAACCTGTATGCAGGTCAGGAAGCAACAGTTAGAACTGGACATGGAAAAACAGACTGGTTCCAAATCGGAAAAAGAGTACATCAAGGTCGTATATTTTCACCCTGCTTTAACTTGTATGCAGAGTACATCATGAGAAACGTTGGGCTGGAAGAAGCACAAGCTGGTATGAAGATTGCCGGGAGAAATATCAATAACTTCAGATATGCAGATGACACCACCCTTATTGCAGAAAGTGAAGAGGAACTAAAAAGCCTCTTGATGAACGTGAAAGAGGAGAGTGAAAAAGTTGGCCTAAAGCTCAACATTCAGAAAACTAAGATCGTAGCATCTGGTCCCATCACTGCATGGCAAATAAATGGGGAAACAGTGGAAACAGTGTCAGCCTTTATTTTTCTGGGCTCCAATATCACTGTAGATGGTGATTATAGCCATGAAATTAAAAGATGTTTACTCCTTGGAAGAAAAGTTATGACCAACCTAGATAGCATATTGAAAAGCAGAGACATTACTTTGCCAACAAAGTTTTGTCTAGTCAAGGCTATGGTTTCTCCAGTGGTCATGTATGGATGTGAGAGTTGGACTGTGAAGAAAGCTGAGCACCAAATAACTGATGCTTTTGAACTGTGGTGTTGGAGAAGACACTTGAGAGTCCTTGGACTGCAAGGAGATCCAATCACTGCATCCTAAAGGAGATTAGTCCTGGGTGTTCATAGAAAGGACTGATGCTAAAGCTGAAACTCCAGTACTTTGGCCACCTCATGCGAAGAGTGGACTCATTGGAAAAGACTCTGATGCTCAGAAGGATGGGAGCAGGAGAAGAAGGGGATGACAGAGGATGAGATGGCTGGATGGCCTCACCAACTGATGGACATGAATTTGGGTGAACTCCGGGAGTTGGTGATGGGCAGGGAGGCCTGACGTGCTGTAATTCATGGGGTCGCAAGGAGTCGGACACGACTGAGAGACTGAACTGAACTGAAGACCACTATCATGGGATTAAATAAAGCCATATTTTATATACTAGCAAAACTTTGGCCTTTAAAGCTTACTTTATAAATAGGCAACAAAAAGTCATTTAAAAATCTCTAATACAATAACCTTTTTTTCCAGTTCTAAAATCTATATATAGCTCAAAATGTTTTATTCTTTTCTCTTTCTAAGTAAACATGTGAAGAAAGAACAGTAGCTTTAACATTGAATTCCTTGATCCTTGTCAGGTTGTCACAGTATTAATGTTATTTAAATGTAATGTTTTTTCTTATGAGTGTGAATTAAACATGGATTCTATTTATTACCAGCACATGCCTAGTGGCCGTTTCTAAATTATATTGCTGCAGAGTTGAATTATTGTAAATAAGACTGTGCCAAATGTTAATTGATTATTCTAGGGTAATGAGTATTTTTAAAAAGGGGAATTTTCAGTTGTCTAGTAGCAGATGATATTATTCCGTGGTTGCGGTACTAGATGATTTTTAATAAACATATTAATATGAAAATGTTCTATCTTTTAGATTAATACAAGAGTGTGGATTTAATAAAAGTTATTTTCTTCTTATTTGCAAAAGCCATTAGGCTGGTTATCTAACATTATATGTAATCAGGTATGGTATAAATTGTTTTCCTTGTGATGAAAGTCTGATCCATCACTGGCTGTGTCACCTGTCAAAAATAAGTGAATCAAGCCAACCACTGATCATTATACTTAATCATGTTTTTGCTATTTCAGTGAATAACTTTTTGTGAGTGGTAAGAAGTGCAGACTGTTAAAAAATTAAAAATTAACTGCCATTCTTTTTAGAGTCTGAGGAAGGGTTGAAAAGTGCTATGAATTATAGTTTTAAAAACTTCTAACACTGTGAATGTCTCTGTGTTAAATTTCATCAAATATCTCTGCCCTGACAATTATTATTTAAAATTCCAATTCTTACACAAAGAATATGATAAATAAATATGTCGTATATCACAGAGATTTCACACAAAGGTCTCTCACATATTATGTTTATTATCTAAGCATCATTTTTCTATTTATGTTTCCATCCCTTTATCTGTCTTTCTTGCTGTATATCGAGGATGGTAGAAATTCTTTTCTGCTCGACCACATTGTCTTTCAGAGGGACCTGAAAAGGTTCAAACTCAGCTGTAGAGTCTTCCTTAAAGATGTTACTTGATAGCCTGATATAATAGCTTTCTTAGAATCTGAAAACAAAAATTTGTAAGATACCATTTGTTTCTCAGTGCCAAGCTAATAGGAAACCAAGACATCATTTAGTTTTTATAAGCAGCATATAAAAATATCTAAAGTTGGCTAAGAAGAACATGCATATACGTAGGAAAATGCCACCAATACACCTACTTTACCTACTGGTTCATATTCTTTGAGGCTCTTTACATGATTTTCAATGCCTTATTGCCAGAACTTGAATCCAGATGGGTAAATCTATGAGTTCTGAAAAGTACAGCACGGTTTATAGTAATCATATATTTAACTGCAATTGTCGTGCTACTTTTTCAAAGCTTGCAAAATCCTGTATTTTGCATACCTCTTTTATTTGCTGCTCTTTTGACACAAAGTACTTACAAATTTTAACTCAAAGATAGAACAAAAATAGAAAGGAAACTTGAGTTAAGATTACAATAGGGAAGGGCTCCTTTTTACAAGTGAACAAATATACTCAAATGCAATACATAGTCATGGCCCTTCTTATTCTTCCTCCTGCCTGCTACCAACTATAAACTAAACTGAAAAGTGACATTAGAAGATGTGTAAATATAAGATAAAAAGTATTTACAAACATATAAGTACAGTTTTCTGTCTTTCCACAGTTTTCTTATGCCCTTTTTTTGTTCAAATGTAGAAAAGCTCCTATAATTTATATTTTTATTTACTTCAAATTAAATTACTGTACTAAGGATTAACATGTACAAAGTGCAAAGTGTCAAGGAAGCAAAGAATTTTAAAAAAAATTTTAATATAAATTTATTTATTTTAATAGGAGGCTAATTACTTTACAATATTGTATTGGTTTTGCCATAAGTCAACATGAATCCACCACGGGTGTACACATGTTCCCCATCCTGAATCCCCCTCCCACATCCCTCCCCATACCATTCCTCTGGGTCATCACAGTGCACCAGCCCCGAGCATCCAGTATCATGCATCGAACCTGGACTGGCGATTCGTTTCATATATGATATTATACATATTTCAATGCCATTCTCCCAAATCATCCCACCCTCTCCCTCTTACACAGAGTCCAAAAGACTGTTCTATACATCTGTGTCTCTTTTGCTGTCTCGCATACAGGGTTATCATTAGGATCTTTCTAAATTCCATATATATGCATTAGTATACTGTATTGGTGTTTTGCTTTCTGGCTTACTTCACTCTGTATAATAGGCTCCAGTTTTATCCATCTCATTAGAACTGGTTCAAATGTATTCTTTTTAATGGCTGAGTAATACTCCCATTGTGTGTATATGTACCACAGCTTTATTATCCATTCGTCTGCTGATTGACATCTAGGTTGCTTCCATGTCCTGGCTATTATAAACAGTGCTGCGATGAACATTTGGGTACACGTGTCTCTTTCAATTCTGGTTTCCTCGGTGTGTATGCCCAGTAGTGGGGTTGCTGGGTCATAAGGCAGTTCTATTTCCAGTTTTTTAAGAAATCTCCACACTGTTCTCCATAGTGGCTGTACTAGTTTGCATTCCCACCAACAGTATAAGAGGGTACCCTTTTCTCCACAGCCTCTCCAGCATTTATTGCTTGTAGACTTTTGGATCGCAGCCATTCTGACTGGTGTGAAATGGTCCCTCATAGTGGTTTTGATTTGCGTTTCTCTGATAATGAGTGATGTTGAGCATCTTTTCATGTGTTTGTTAGCCATCACTTTGTCTTGTTTGGAAGGAAAGAAATTGCAGTTGCATATATGGAAGATTTCTCTTGTCCACATAAAAATTATCTCACCCACGTAACTAAGACAAAGCCATTCCAATGTTGGGCCCAGGTAAAATGCCATTGGGGCCTTTTATATCCACTGTATATAATGCAAAATATATTGTTTATAATTATATTGTATATGAGTAAAGTGTAGTATATGCTCAGTCTGCTTGAATCTTATAAAATAAGTGTCAAAGATTTTAATTGTTCACTGGTTTTAAAGTTGAATTTCAATGACTATTTTAAAATTTATTAATATTTGATTATCTCTTCTTACTGGTAAAACAGCACTCATTAAGTATAGATCACTTGGGAAAAATGAAATTTCATAAATAAAATTAATCCTCATTCTACCACTTAGTGATTACCACCTCTAAGATTTTAATGTGTTTTCTTTCTACTTTTATGTCCTTTTTAGTATATGCACATGTGTGCTTTAAATACTTATATATTTAAACTTATTCTTGCATTTTATAAATATTTCCTTGTGATATTAAATAATTTTGGATTATTTTGAATAGATTTTTACAGCTTGCATGCTTTCTATCTTGTAAATATACTTTAGTGTAAATAAGTAGGTTTATTGTTATAAATTTAAGTTGCTTCTAATTTTTACCATCTTTGAGCACATATTTGAATGAATCATTCATTATTTTGTAAGGACTGGAGTAGGAAATGGCAACCCACTCCAATATTCTTGCCAGGAAAATTCCATAGTTAGAGGAGACTGGCAGGCTATATATAGTCTATGGGATTGCACAGTCAGACACCACTGAGCAAATAAGCACAAGGATAATTTCTAGTGCTAAAAAATATAAGGTCCAAACATTATTCATAGGTATAATAGACTAAAAATACAATCTTAAACTAAAAATGCCTAATTTTTTTATAAGGATCATCGTTTTGCCTTTTGGAAAAGCTATATAAATTTACATTCCCTAAAGTAACGTATCATTTACATTTGTAAATGGCTACTGGAAAAACCATAGCCTTGACTAGACAGACCTTTGTTGGCAAAGTAATGTCTATGCTTTTTAATAAACAGGTTGGTCAAAACTTTTAGTCTAGGTTGGTCAAAACTTTTCTTCCAAGGAGTAAGCATCTTTTAATTTCATGGCAGCAGTCACCATCTGCAGTGATTTTGGAGCCTCCAAAAATAAAGTCTCTCACTGTTTCTATCATTTCCACATTTATTTGCCATGAAGTGATGGGACCTGATGCCATGATCTTAGTTTTCTGAATGTTGAGTTTAAGCCAACTTTTTCACTCTCCTCTTTCATGTTCATCAAGAGGCTCTTTAGTTCTTCTTCGCTTTCTGCAATAATGGTGGTATTATTTGCATATCTGAAGTTATTGATATTTCTTCCTGCAATCTTGATTCCAGCTTGTGCTTCATCCAGTCCAACATTTCGCATAATGTACTCTGCATACAAGTTAAATAAGCGGGGTGACAATATACAGCCTTGATGTACTCCTTTTCCTATTTGGAACCAGTCTGTTGTTCCATGTCCAGTTTTAACTGTTGCTTCCTGACCTGCACACAGATTTCTCACGAGGCAGGTCAGGTGGTCTGGTAGTCCCATCTCTTTCAGAATTTTCCAGTTTGTGGTGATGCACACAGTCAAAGGCTTTGGGAGAATCAATAAAGCACAGATAGATGTTTTTCAGGAACTCTCTTGCTTTTTCTATTATCCAATGGATGTTGGCAATTTGATCTCTGGTTCCTATGCCTTTTCTAAAACCAGCTTGAACATCTGGAAGTTCACGGTTCACGTATTGCTAAAGCCTGGCTTGGTGAATTTTGAGAATTATTTTGCTAGTGTGTGAGATGAGTGCTATTGTGCGGTACTTTGAGCATTCTTTGGCATCGCCTTTGTTTGGGATTGGAATGAAAGCTGACCTTTTCCAGTCCTGTGGCCACTGTTGAGTTTTCCAAATTTGCTGACATATTGAGTGCAGCACTTTCACGGCATCATCCTTTAGGATTTGAAATAGCTCAACTGGAATTCTATCACCTCCACCAGCTTTGTTCGTAGTGATGCTTTCTAAGGCCCACTTGACTTCACATTCCAGGATGTCTGGCTCTATGTGAGTGATCACACGATCGTGATTATCTGGGTCGTGAAGATTTTTTTTGTGCGCTTCTTCTGTGTATTCTTGCCACCTCTTTTTAATATCTTCTGCTTCTGTTAGGTCCATACCATTTCTGTCTTTTATTGAGCTCATCTTTGCATGAAATGTTCCCTCGGTATCTCTAATTTTCTTGAAGAGATCTCTAGTTTTTCCCATTCTGTTTTTTTCCCTCTCTTTCTTTACACTGATCACTGAAGATGGCTTTCTTATCTCTCCTTGCTATTCTTTGGAACTCTGCATTCAAACGGGTATATATTTCCTTTTCTCCTTTGCTTTTTGCTTCTCTTCTTTTCACAGGTATTTGTAAGGTCTCCTCAGACTGCCATTTTGCTTTTTTGCATTTCTTTTTCTTGGGGATCATCTTGATCCCCACCTCCTGTACAATGTCACAAATCTCCATCCATAGTTCTTCAGGTCCTTTGTCTCTCAAATCTAATCCCTTGGGTCTATTTCTCACTTTCAGTGTATAATCGTGAGGGATTTGATTTAGGTCATACCTGAATGGTCTACTGGTTTTCCCTACTTTCTTCAATTTAAGTCTGAAATTGTCAATAAAGAGTTTATCATCTGAGTCATCTCCTGCTCTTGTTTTTTGCTGAGTGTATAGAGATTCTCCATCTTTGGATGCAAAGAACATAATCCATCTGATTTCAGGATTGACCATCTGGTGATGTCCATGTACTGAGTCTTCTCTTGTGTTGTTTGAACACACAATTCTTCTTAATTAGCTATTTTTGCTTTTTTAGGAGAAAAGTCTGATTCTTTAGTTTTTAATCCTTCAAAACTAGTTCAATAGCTTTTAAAACATACTTTACTTGAAGTATTAGTAGCATATCAAATGGTGGTGAGAATGTCAGCAGTTGAAAATTTTAGACACTAATGTTGAGTATGTATATGTATATAGTCACAGTGGGAAACATTATGGCATTTTCAGAAAAAGGTGAAAATGTGCACAATGCTTAGCTAACAACTCTACTGATTGCAATATACTCTGTGAAAGTCCTTGTTTATATACACACCCTTGAGAAATCATCACACGCACATACCAGGAGACTTACACATATTAAAGTATTTCTAACAGAAATGTTTGTATGTATATAAAAACAAGAAAATGCCATGAACAGAAGACAGGACATACAAACTGTGTTATGTTTATGTACAATGGAATACCACAGAGCAGCAAAGATAGTGATCATAGTGAATCTAGCAGCAGGGTAAAGGAAATCTTAAAAAAGTTTCTGAAGAACATATATTTGACAATTATACAGTGGTTAAAAGCAGGCAAAACAAGCAGTCTTCTGGTGAAAAATACAAATACTTGTGGTAAAACTATTAAAAGAATAGAGAGTCTAGATCGGAAGTCCTCTGGGACACAGAAGTGAAACAGAATGAAATTTGGGAAGGGGATGTATGGAACTTTGAATGTTTTTCCAATAATCTACTTTTTAAAAACTTATACTTGGTTTACAATGTAATATTAATTTCAGGTGTACAGAATAGTGATTCAGCTATATTTTGAGATATACATATGTATATACACACATATATGTTTGTATATGTACATGTATATATATATATATATATATATTCTTTTTCCAATTTTTTTTTCTTGTAAGTTAGTATGAAATACTGAGTATAGTTCTCTGTGCTATAAACTAGGTCCTTGTTGCTTTTCTATTATGTATATAGTAGTATGTTTATGTTAATCCCAGCCTCAGAAATTTTCCTTCCCCCTTCCCTTTCTCCTTTTGTAACCATAAGTTTTTTTTCTATGTCTGTGGGTCCATTTCTGTTTTGTAATAATTTATATAGAAATTAGTTATTTCTAATATAAAATATATTATGTATATTATCTTTCCTTCATCATTTGGGGACAATTAAAATGTCAACCTTTTTTTTTTTTTTTTTTGCTAATTGAGCAGCTGTTTATGGGCATCTATTATGTGCCAGATATTATCAAACTGCAAGAAATACAAGATAAACAAACCATCCTGAGCTTCTTTTTTGAGCATGCTAAGCTTGTGAATTTGAAATCTTTTAACATGATACATTCATTTACATGTAACATACAGAGGGAGACAGAAGTGAAGAATTATGAAAGTTGTTTCTGCTAGAGTTATTGTGCCATATTACTTCTTGAAGTGTTTTATGCGTCATCATATTCAATATTTGCTGTGGGAAATCTATGGAAAAGCAGGTCTTGTCAATTGCTGGTATTTATGATAAGCTTTAAGAAAGGAAAATAACAGTGATCATGCCAGTTTAAAGAACAGCACTACGTTTCTGAGCCTGTGCAGCAATAATGATTTACACCAGTTATTATCTAAAATCAAATGGCTACTAGAATCTTATACTGACTGACTGTCACCACTGAAGACAACATAGAAACAAATGCCCAAATCAAATCGTTAAGTGCTGTCAGAGACATAGAAGGTCTTTGACAGATCATGGTTTATGACCTAAACATACATATATTTAACTCCATTTAAGGTTTCATGGTGCCCATCAACAGATCATTTTGAAATATGAAATATTTAGCAAAGATATGAGCATTTAAAAATGTTTTATACATTTGAAAAATCTTCTTGAAATGACTGAAAATTTCTTATGCAGTCCATAGAATAAAGAAATAAATTAGAATTGGTTGGCTTGAAATGCACTGGAATAATTCAGGAGAATTGGGGCTTTTAGAACTGACATAAATCAATGAGCATACTTACTCAGGATTATCTATAGGCAGGAAACAATCAATGAGTTTGGTGAAATGCTTTCTGAAAGCACAGCACCTTTCTTAGTTTACAGCCTAATATTAGTTTCTTTGAAAAAGGAGATTTTTTAGACAAAGCATTTTTTTCCTCATTCTTTTGGTCTAGCTGAGAGGAGAGAAAATAGCTTTTCCCAGGATGACTAGCAAATGCTTATTACATTTCTAGGCCCAAAATGTGTAAAGTGCAGAGAGGTTTCAATAAAATCCTTGTCAAGTCTTTCTCTCCTTTCCTTTAAGTCTTTCCTTTTTGGTTGATTTTTAACTGAGAATTGATTTTAACTGACCTAGCTGTGGGGTAGGGCACTGAAGGTGGGTCACTGGGGCTAAAGGATTCCCACAGAGGTAAGCAGGGTTTCTAAAATGACCCTTTGAGATAAAGCTCTGTAAATATCAGAATGAGTCCTATTTGACAGATCAGTGCTGACTACTAGAATTTTCCTCTCCTCACATTTCATTTTCACCTGCTATTTATTTTTTTTCTTCATGTTTTTAGTTTGCTTAATGTGTGTGTGTGTGTGTGTGTGTGTGATGTTACTTTATTGGAATAATCTGACTTAACATCTCATTACTCATTATATTATTTACGTAAGACTCAATGTTTACGAACATCAACAACATTTGATACACATTTTAAAAATAGCCAATGATAGCATTGTGACTTTTGCTCTCTCTGGCTCTTCCAATTTTGTATTACTGTTCAACAATTTACCCCAAAACTTAGCAGCTCAAAATAGCCATTTTATTTCAACTATAATTTGAGGGATCAGGAATTGGAGAAGATTTAAGATGATCTGAGCCTGATCCTCATGGCATCAGCTGGGTGGCTTGGACTCGAAGATTCACTTGCAAGGATGCTTCTTCACTGTCAAGTCTGGAGCCATGCTACTTTGTGGCCTTGCTGTTTCTTCACATGACATCTCGTTCTGCAGGATCTCTACAGGTGATTTGGGGTTCTTGAAGCATGGTACTCTCAGGAGAGTCAAACTTTTTACATGATGGCTGGCTTCCCCCAGAGTGACCTTTCCAAGAGACTTGGCGTAAGCTCCAAGACTTATAACCGTGCCTTGGAGGATATACAGTATGAGTTCTGTCACATCCTATTGGTCGAAAGGAGTCACAGCATAGATTCCATGAGAAGGGAAAAAATTGACTCCACATCTCTATGGGAAATGTAGCCAAGAATTCATGACATTCTTAATCTCCATGCACTGATGTTCAAATTCTTGATCTTCCATACAATCTTTTAACCAACTCTGAAGTAGGTTCTTCCCAGAATGTAACTTTTGTTATAGTAGAAATAGTATATGCTTTAAAGTTAAGGTTAAATTCTAGCTTCATTTTGCGTAATTTTCATTATTTAAAATATCTGAGCCTCACATTTCTGGACTGTATGGAATTTTCCAGGCAACAATACTGGAGTGAGTTGCCGTTTCCTATTCCATTCTCATATGAAAATGTGCATGAAAACATTTTAGGAAAAGGAAGGAAATCACATAATGTACCCAATGTGTGTAATGTAGTGCCTGGCATTAAAAAAATCAATAAATTTCATTTTTCTAGTTCCTTAATTGTATGTTTTATCCAGACGTGTGGTTTTTCTTCATAAAGATGACATCTATAGCTTGAAATCTCATTCTCTAATGTGTCCTAAATGTAACTTGCTATTGAAAAAAATCATCCTAAAGTATTTCTTTAAATAGTTAGCTCTATTATGACAATGTATTGAAATCTAATAGAATCTAATCTATCTGGACAGATAAGACTCCCATAGTCTACTTCCAATTGTCTTTCATATAGGCATAGATCCACATTTACCTGGTTTGAGCCAATTAATCCATACTGTACACTGAGTCTTCAATCAAAAACCATTTCTCAAGCACTTGCTAAGTTCCTGGAAATATTAATATATATTCCGGAGATAAAAACATGAATAAGACATGCCTTTCCTTCTACTACATTTTTACATCTTAAATTCTAAGCTGAAATTCTGGCTACCTACTTAATCAAATGTGGCTACCGTGCACTTACCATGTTCACAAGTCGGTCTGGAAGCAGAACGTCTTCCTTGCTCCTCCTGCCTCTCAATTATCTTGACAGTCAACATCTGTGTGAATCCTTTTCTTATATCTTCACCTTCCATTTTGCCAACTTTCCTTGTAATATTTTTTTTTACTACTATAAGTCATGTTTTCACCTCTATTTCCTAACAATACAACTGAAAACTAACGGTGATTCTCAGTTCTCCCAGAGGAAACTAGCCCTCCACTCACTTTGTCTTCTTGGACCATTCTGAGGATAATTCTTTAACCTTGTTCATTTCATTTTCAAGAGAAGAATTTATCTTGTATGTACCCAACAAAGGCTTAAATCTATGTTTCTTTTCCCTAAATGACCAAAACTCAAAGTAATACCCACTTTCTCTGGAAACCACCAAAACTTTGGATCAGTCCCTTATATTTTAGTTATTTGTACATATGTTATATAACTTATATTCAAATCTAGCTTTTTGTGTATTTGAATCCCTTGTAGAAAAAGGACTATTAATATGCCTAAGTAGAAATATTTTTCATGCAAAGATGGGCTCAATAAAGGACAGAAATGGCAGGGACCTAACAGAAGCAGAAGATATTAAGAAGAGAGCAAGAATAGACAGAAGAAGAGTACAAAAAAGATCTTCATGACCCAGATAATCATGATGATGAGATCACTCACCTAGAGCCAGACATCATGGAATGTGAAGTCAAATGGGCCTTAGGAAGCATCACTATGAACAAAGCTAGTGGACATGATGGAATTCCATTGAGCCATTTCAAATCCTGAAAGATGATGTTATGAAAGTGCTGCACTCAACATGTCAGCAAATTTGGAAAACTCAACAGTGGCCGCAGGACTGGAAAAGGTCAGTTTTCATTCCAATCCCAAAGAAAGGCAATGCCAAAGAATGCTCAAACTACCACACAGTTGCACTCATCTCACATGCTAGTAAAGTAATGCTCCAAATTCTCCAAGCCAAGCTTCAGCAATATGTGAACCGTGAACTTCCAGATGTTCAAGCTGGATTTAGAAAAGGCAGAGGAACCAGAGATCAAATGGCCAACATACACTGGATCATGGAAAAAGCAAGAGAGTTCCAGAAAAACATCTATTTCTGCTTTATTGACTATGTCAAAGCCTTTGACTGTGTGGATCAAAATAAACTGTGGAAAATTCTTCAAGAGATGGGACTACCAGACCACCTGATCTGCCTCTTGATAAACCTGTATGTAGGTCAGGAAGCAACAGTTAGAACTGGACATGGAACAACAGACTGGTTCCAAATAGGAAAAGGAGTATGTCAAGGTTGTAGACTGTCACCCTGCTTATTTAACTTATATGCAGAGTACATCATGAGAAAAGCTGGACTGGAGGAAGCAGAAGCTGGAATCAAGATTGCCAGGAGAAATATCAATAACCCCAGATATGCAGATGACACCACCCTTATGGCAGAAAGTGAAGAACTTAAGAACCTCTTGATGAAAGTGAAAGAGGAGAGTGAAAAGTTGGCTTAAGCTCAACATTCAGAAAACTATGATCATGGCCTCTGGTCCCATCACTTCATGGCAAATAGATTGGGAAACAGTGGAAACAATGGCTGACTTTATTTTTTTGGGCTCCAAAATCACTGCAGATGGTGATTGCAGCCAGGAAATTAAAAGATGCTTACTCCTTGGGAGGAAAGTTATGACCAACCTAGATAGCTTATTAAAAAGCAGAGACATTACTTTGTCAACAAAGGTCCATTTAGTCAAGGCTAGACGGACTAGCCTTGGAAAAACCACATGGTTTTTCCAGTGGTCATGTATGGATGTGAGAGTTGGACTATAAAGAAAACTGAACACTGAAAAATTGATGCTTTTGAACTGTGGTGTTGGAGAAGACTCTTGAGAGTCCCTTGGACTGCAAGGAGATCCAGTCAGTCCATCCTAAAGGAGATCAGTCCTGGGTGTTCATCGGAAGGACTAATGTTGAAGCTGAAACTCCAATACTTTGGCCACCTGATGCAAAGAGCTGACTCATTGGAAAAGACCCTGATGCTGGGAGGGATTGGGGGCAGGAGGAGAAGGGGACAACAGAGGATGAGATGGTTGGATGGCATCACCGACTCGATGGACATAGGTTTGGGTGGACTCTGGGTGTTGGTGATGGACAGGGAGGCCTGGTGTGCTGCGGTTCATGGAGTTGCAAAGAGTTAGACATGACTGAGTGACTGAACTGAACTGAATTAGAAAGAGAATTAATAATTCATTTTTACCAGTATGAAATAAATAAGTAAATCATTTAACAAATTATACTTCTCTATACCATTTTCAATTTTTAGTGTTTTTATAGAGATATGATTTCTGGAAAATTGAAAATGATTCTAATCATTTTATATGATAGAGCAATAGGAATTAATAGATTCAAAACAGTAATTAGAAGACATGTTTACCTTTTCTTTCCATTGACTTTTCTCTGTAAAAGTACTGAAGAATTATTTTTTAAAGTGATATATGAAAATAGTTTATAAACTATTTAAAATATGTCATTGATCTTAAATTTTAATCACTAAACTTTTCTTAGTTAAATGGTTCTATGTATTTGATGAGTTGTGCATGTGTGCTCAGTTGCTTCAGTCGTTTCTGACTCTTTGTGACCCTATGAACTATATAGCCCACCAGGCTCCCTTGTCCATAGGATTCTCAAGGCAAGAATACTGGAGTGAGTTCCTGACCCAGGGATTGAACTCACAGCTCCTGCATTGCGGGTGGATTCTTTATCGCCGAGCCACCAGGGAAGCCCATTTGGTGAGTTAGTTCTTATCAACTTATTAATCACTTCTCTCTGTGCTTAACATTTCTTATTATTCTACATCTATATTGCACCCAAGAATGTTTTCATGTTTAAGGTTATCTCTGTGAAAGAAAAAATATCTAAGGCCATTTCAAACTCAGTTTTCTATCTTGATTAAAAAATAGGATTAAATATCATTTTGTAAGTGGAATGTGCTGTGTGTGTGTGTGTGTGTATGTGTGTGTTTGATTTCTAGGGAAATCTTAAGTACCTGAATATAAGATTAGGGTTGAGTGGCTACATTACTTTTAAATGAGCGATAGAGTATTTCTCCCAAACATACTTACATATAAAAATTGGCATAGAGAAGGATGAATGATAATTCTTAGCAACTGCAGTCAATATATTTCAAGTACAGCTAGAGTAGGGAATAATTTTTCAGGAGGAAGGGCTCTGTGGCTCTCCAATCAGACCATATAGAAGACTTTGTATTCTGCTTCATAGATTTTTTCTTCACAGGTTCGTAATAAATATCCTGCAAAGTTGTGACTTGGAGGAATTACGGAATAATATGGTAGAATCGCTGCAACAGTATTCAGTCAGTCTCATTCATTTCAAAAAAGAATGTAAGGGCTGGGAAACGTGCAATCAAAGTTATCATTTAGTTCTTCCTTTACACGGTAACTGATTCATTTGTTCATTATGTATCCTTAGAAAACCTATTTTGTATAAAGTACTATGCTAATTCTTGTGAGTACACAAAAGTATATCCAAATTTTAAAAAGTTTACAGCCTCATAGTAAAACTTTCCATCTTATATGGTCTATATTTGTTTTGAATTACTCTTGGGTGAGTCCCTGGTGGCTCATAGGGTAAAGTGTCTGCCTGCAATGTGGGAAACCCGGGTTCAATCCCTAGGTTGGGAAGATCCCCTGGCAAAGGAAATGACAACCCATTCTGGTACTCTTGCCTGGAGAATTCCATGGATGGAGAAGACTGGTAGGCTATAGTCCATGGGGTCGCAAAGAGTCAGACACAACTGAGCGACTATCTGTGTATCTTGAACAATACAATTTTGAACTGCATGGATACTCTTATATACCCATTTTAAAAAATAAATATATAATTGGCCCTTCATATTGGTAGATTCTGGGTTCCACAACTGCAGTTTCAACCAGCTGCTGATTACAAACTTAAACTTGAATCCTTAGATTTGGAACCTGTGGACAGAGGGGAGACTAGGGAACTTCAACATCTATGAGTTTTGGTATCTGCAGTGTGCGCTAAAACTAATTTCCTGCTGATTCTGAGGGAAAACTGTATAAAATATCTTAGTTAGTGTGATTCTATAAATATTTATTATCATATTAATGATAACCTATGTTTATGCTTCATCAAATCAGATCAGATCAGATTAGTCACTCAGTCGTGTCCTACTCTTTGCGACCCCATGAATCACAGCACGCCAGGCCTCCCTGTCCAACACCAACTCCCGGAGTTCACTGAGACCCACGTCCATCAAGTCAGTGATGCCATCCAGCCATCTCATCCTCTGTCGTCCCCTTCTCCTCCTGCCCCCAATCCCTCCCAGCATGAGAGTCTTTTCCAATGAGTCAACTCTTCACATGAGGTGGCCAAAGTACTGGAGTTTCAGCTTTAGCATCATTCCTTCCAAAGAAATCCCAGGGCTGATCTCCATCTCTTCTTAGTCTAGCATAAATATTTGTAGTGCACTCTGTTTTCAAAAATATGCCTGTTTGGAGAATAACTTATATTCGTGGTTCTCAAAGGGAAAATCTCTGGGATAAGTGTGGGTACATGTTTTCTCAGGGTCAGCAAGAGCAAAATTATTTTCATAATACATCATAACATTATTTTTATTTTTTTAATTTTCATTTTCTTACAAGTACAGTTTTCTAGAGACTACCTGATATGTGATATTGCAGCAAAAGGATATTTGAGAATCTGACTGTCTTTTCTTATCAAATATTAAAGAGATTATACCCATGTAAAACAAAGCCATTTCTCTTAGTGGTTGTTTTATTTAGGAAAATATGTTACTATATATTGGATTTATTTTACTTATTTTTGAAATAGTTTATAAATAAATGCATGTTTCATTTTTAATGTTTAATATGGTGGGTATTTTTAAACATAACCCATGCAAAATAAGTCTTTTGAGGCCCTCAATAATATTTAATAGTGTAAAAGTGTCTAATGTTGAACATTTTGAGAATGATATTACCATAACATTTTTTTTTCATGTATCATTTCAATTAACCGTTTGGATTTACTTCATTTTATATCTTTGGAGTCATATAATTTTATTTTTCTAGACATGAACACATATTCTCATTCATTCATGCATTCAAGAAATACTCAGTGTGTTTTATTGTGCTGAAAACTGGTAATAATGAAGTAAATTAATTTAGTTTATTATATAAGAAGTACGTTTAATCAAGTTATCACTAAAAAATGGAAAATTCATCTGTGCTCAGCTCAAAGGAAAGGTATATGGTTTATGTTTTCCTATAATATTCTGATTTGACCTCAGGGGCATGGACGGGAACCCTTCTTGGAAGTTATGTTTGAGCTGAAATATAAAGGATGTATAAGCTTTCCTAGGATTCTGAATGGAAAGGACATTACAGAGAGAGAGCACAGTGAGAAAGGAAAATTCAGCAGAACAATCTGGCACACACAGAGTGATAAAAAGGTAGATGGGGTCAGAATAGGTGATTTAGGTGAAGAGGGAGGCAGGGACCAAACAGTAAAAGACTATATATGTATGCAAAACAATTTGTCCCAATCCTGAGAGGAATGTGAAGCCACGAGGAAGTATAAATGAGGAAAATGGTCATCAAAGGGTCCTTTTGGGTTTCATGATTTGATCTGTGGGTACACAAACGAGCACAGCTCTGAGCTAATGGAGATTGAGCTTGTCTGATAATTTTCCAGATGAGGGGAATATTTAGGGGTAAAGGCAAAGTAGCTTTTCAATGAATAAAATATGGGGAAGAGCCGCAGGTTTATGAACAGGCTTTCTTTCATTAATTCATGCATTTAAGGAGTTTAGAATTTAAAGAAATTGAAGGTACTCTCTAAGATATTAGAGATTTCTGGACTATAGAGCTGACTAGATGGTGAAATTTTCCACTTGAGGGGAAGGAAGGAGCACTGGCCAGTAAAGGCCCAGTTCAGTTCAGTTCAGTACAGTCTCTCAGTCGTGTCCGACTCTTTGTGACCCCATGAACCTCAGCACGCCATGCCTCCCTGTCCATCACCAACTCCTGGAGTCCACCCAAACCCATGTCCATCGAGTCAGTGATACCTTCCAAACATCTCATTCTCTGTTGTCCCCTTCTCCTCCTACCCCCAATCTTTCCCAGCATCAGGGTCTTTTCCAATGAGTCAGCTCTTTGCATCAGGTGGCCAAAGTATTGGAGTTTCAGCTTCAACATCAGTCCTTCCAATGAACACCCAGGACTGTTCTCTTTTAGGATGGACTGGTTGGATCTACTTGCAGTCTAAGGGACTCTCAAGAGTCTTCTCCAACACCACAGTTCAAAAGCATCAATTCTTCGGTGCTCAGATTTCTTTATAGCCCAAATCTCACATCCATACATGACCACTGGAAAAACCATAGCCTTGACTACATGGACCTTTGTTGACAAAGTAATGTCTCTGCTTTTTAATATGCTGTCTAGGTTGGTTATAACTTTCCTTCCAAAGAGTAAACGTCTTTTATTTATTTATTTTTGTTGCAATGTTAATTTAATTTTTTATGCATTTATTATTTTTAAAATATTTTTAAAATTATTATTATTATTTTTACTTTACAATATTGTATTGGTTTTGCCATACATCAACAAGCATCCGCCACGGGTATACACATGTTCCCAATCCTGAACCCCACTTCCACCTCCCTCCCCATACCATCCCTCTGGGTCATCCCAGTGCACCAGCCCCAAACTTCCTGTATCCTGCATAGAACCTGGACTGGTGATTCGTTTTTTATATGATATTATACATGTTTTAATGCCATTTTCCCAAATCATCCCCCCTTCCCTGTCCCACAGAGTCCAAAAGACTGTTCTATACATCTGTGTCTCTTTTGCTGTCTCGCATACAGGGTTATCATTAGGATCTTTCTAAATTCCATATATATGCATTAGTATACTGTATTGGTGTTTTGCTTTCTGGCTTACTTCACTCTGTATAATAGGCTCCAGTTTCATCCGCCTCATTAGAACTGATTCAAGTGTATTCTTTTTAATGGCTGAGTAATACTCCATTGTGTATATGTACCACTATAAGCTTTCTTATCCATTCATCTGCTGATGGACATCTAGGTTGCTTCCATGTCCTGGTTATTATAAACAGTGCTGCGATTAACATTGGGGTACAGGTGTCTCTTTCAATTCTGGTTTCCTCGGTGTGTATGCCCAGCAGTGGGATTGCTGGGTCGTTTGGCAATCACCATCTGCAGTGATTTTGGAGCCCAGAAAAATGAGGTCAGCCATTGTTTCCACTGTTTCCCCATCTATTTGCTGTAAAGTGATGGGACCAGAGGCCATGATCTTAGTTTTCTGAATGCTGAGCTTTAAGCCAACTTTTTCACTCTCCTCTTTCATTTTCATCAAGAGGCTTTTTAGTTCCTCTTCATTTTCTGCCATAAAGGTGGTGTCATCTGCATATCTGAGGTTATTGATATTTCTCCCGGCAATCTTGATTCCAGCTTCTACTTCCTCCAGCCCAGCTTTTCTCATGATGTACTCTGCATATAAGTTAAATAAGCAGGGTGACAATATACAGCCTTGACGAACTCCTTTTCCGATTTGGAACCAGTCTGTTGTTCCATGTCCAGTTCTGTTGCTTCCTGACCTGCATACAGGTTTCTCAAGAGGCAGATCAGGTAGTCTCATAGTCATATTTTTTCCAGAATTTCCCACAGTTTATTGTGATCCACACAATCAAAGGCTTTGGAATAGTTAATAAAGTAGAAGTAGATGTTTTTCTGGAACTCTCTTGCTTTTTCAATGAGCCAGTGGATGTTAGCAATTTGATCTCTGGTTCTTCTGCCTTTTCTAGATCCAGCTTGAACATCTAAAAGTTCATGGTTCACGTATTGCTGAAGCCTGGCTTGGAGAATTTTGAGCATTACTTCACTAGCATGTGAAATGAGTGCAATTGTACAGTAGTTTGAGCTTTCTTTGACATTGCCTTTCTTTGGGATTGGAATGAAAACTGACCTTTTCCTGTGCTGTGACCACTGCTGAATTTTCCAAATTTGCTGACATATTGAGTGCAGCACTTTCACAGCATCATCTTTCAGTATTTGAAACAGCTCAACTGGAATTCCATCACCTCCACTAGCTTTGTTTGTAACGATGCTTCCTATGGCCCACTTGACTTCACATTCCAGGATACCTGGCTCTAGATGAGTGATCACACCATCGTGATTATCTGGGTCATGAAGCTCTTTCTTTGTACAGTTCTTCTGTGTATTCTTGCCACCTTTTTAAAAATATCTTTTGCTTCTGTTAGGTCCCTACCATTTCTGTCCTTTATTGAGCCCATCTTTGCATGAAATTTTCCCTTGGTATCTCTAATTTTCTTGAAGAGATCTCTAGTCTTTCCCATTCTGTTGTTTTCCTCTATTTCTTTGCATCGATTGCTTCTGAGCCCAGAGCTTCTGAGAAATGACGGTTCCTTGGAGCTGTCACATGTAGGCCTCCAAGTCCATAGTGAAGAATGAAGATGATGGACAGTAAACTTCAGGCTAAATAAGACCAGCAGCCCAATAACATCACTCTCAATGAAAAGTATTGTTTTATCCTCCTGAAATAGAAACATAAGTCAAACTCAAACTGGTTTTGACATCCATTGTTTTTATAGTCCTGGATTTCTTTATTTTTCATTTACTGTAGCCAGGCACACCAGGGATCAGAAGTTATAAATTTTCTTTTTCAAATCAGTTTTTACTGTCTCTCACCTAGTCACCAAAAGCATGCATCTAGAATGTATCACATTACCTGAGGATTCTTTATTGCATTTAAAAAGTTCTGTTTTTTTTTTTTTTTTCCTTCCTGGTATACTGTTTATGTAGACTTAAAGCAGCAGCAGTAAATATCCATCAGATTTCCTTGAAGAGTTGTGTAACTATGGAGAAAGCCCAGTAACAGGCCAATTGGTTCAAATTTCTGGGAAAAAAAACTCAAATCTAGGAGGACATTTGGATTAACTGCTGGACAACTCCTCTGTACACTAAAGTTGGTGGAAACTGCAAAAGGTGTTATAGTGGAATGAGTTTTGTAATTATAGACTCCTCAATGAGGTGCTTATTCACACTTAAGACCTGGGAATAAAGAGGCCCTTGGAAGCTTCTGGAATTCTACTGTCTTTAAGACTTAATGCCATTTCATGGGTGGAGTTATTGTGAACAGGATGTGAAAGAAGCAGCTCCCTTGCAACTGATTGGATTTTGTGACCGAGAAGTCAATTATGATTGACTTTCCGAGGATTCTTGGTTCAGAATTTGTCGCTTTGTTTTTCAGAGAAATTTTGCTTGTTTAACATTGTAATCACAAATTCCTTGTTTGCCTTTGTCACATGTATAATAGTCTAGTATTCCATCTTTCCATCTGTGAAGAGAGCTCATTCTGCTATCAGCTGGAATGATTGTTCTTGTGAGACAGTTTGTCTGTGGCCAGTGATTATTTAGACACTTTATTCATTTGTGTTAAAGATTTAATTGATTTTGTGTTGATGGTTCTCAGAATATATATATTTTGCTTCTTGGGATGTATACTGTTTAACATTTACCTTATCCTCAGTCATTTCAACTGAATTTTTAATTTTTGAATAAAATTTTTGTACTTGTTTATTCCACTTTGAGTTTTACTATATTTCAGCAAAAACACATTAAATTAAGCTATATGGAAATGGAGTGTAAATTGATTCAGATACTTATTGATTTAAAAGTATGAAATGATGAGGCTTTTAGGTTTAAATACATTATGAATGATGTAAGCCTCCTGCAAATTAGATTCCTTAAAATTAACTTACCTGTTTACTTGTTAGCACTGATTTATGTCTTCGTTCTTGATGTGACCAGTACTTGAGAGACATAATATCACTTGTCTTAGAAATGTTTCATAATTAGGACTATTTAATCATACCATCAGGAGTTTCTCAACATTCTGAATATTTTTTGTTATGTGTGTGTGTGTATGTGTGTGTGTGTGTGTGTGTGGGCATGCATTAAGTCATATCCTACTCCAAGTAATCCCATGGACTGTAGCCCACCCGGCTCCTCTGCCCATGGAATTTTCCAGGCAAGGGTACTGGAGTAGGATGCCATTTCCTCCTCCAGGAGATCTTCCTGACCCAGGGATCAAACTCATGTTCATTGTGTCTCCTGCATTGGCAGGTGGATTCTTTACCGGCTTACATAGATGATTTTTTCCACTGGACTGGTGCCAGTTTTATTATCACAAAAGTGAAAGAGGCAAGTAAGTTAGCAAGATTATTAAAGTTTTGAATCCACATTTCCTTCATTTCGTTGGAAGTATCTTCCACCTTATAGTCCCACAGCTGTTTTATTAGAAACGTAAAATAGCTAATAGCAATATACCTAATTTAATAATATTCATTTTATAAATTTCAGTAGGAAAGTTGGTAGGCTTGTATTATTCTTTTTATTCTTCTGGCATTTTATACAGAACTTAGCTTATAAGAGGGAGAAGGCAATGGCACCCCACTCCAGTACTCTTGCCTGAAAAATCCCATGGACAGAGGAGCCTGGTAGGCTGCAGTCCATGGGGTCGCTAAGAGTTGGACACGACTGAGTGACTTCACTTTCACTTTTCATTTTCCTGCATTGGAGAAGGAAATGGCAACCCACTCCAGTGTTCTTGCCTGGAGAATCCCAGGGACGGGAGAGCGTGGTGGGCTGCTGTCTATGGGGTCACACAGAGTTGGACACGACTGAGGTGACTTAGCAGCAGTAGCAGCTTATAAGAAACAAGAAACAGGCTGAAGATTATGTCTGCCGTATCTGTTTCTAACCAAAAATTGATGGAAGTGAGAGTGTTTTCAGGAAAAACACACATACAAACACAAAAGCAAAATAAAAAACAATTGCTAGTTGGCTTCTTTGTAGTAAATGAAGCAAAGCATTTTTTTAAGGGAAAGAGGGAAGAGACGGCAGAGGCCATTTAGACTTGAACTCCTCTGCATGAAGGCCATCCACCCCAAGCCTATCAATCACACATGCTGACCAGCCAATCTTTGCAGGCTGTCATTCCTCTAGCAAAAGATAAGGCAGTGCAACCATCCTCAGCTTTGATGAAACTTTTATGAAGGAAAATTTATACTAGTTGTACCTGATGTTCAGTTGGGAGCTGATTAAATGATTTATATTTTTCCCGATCAGAAAACCAGGCAGATTAAAAATTGTGGCAGTCCCCTTTCAGAGTGCACATTGTTGTCTTCAGGTCACTGCTGAGAGAAATTGTCAGTGCAGCTCAAGGACAGCTCAGCACTTCGTCCTTTCTCAAGGCAAGTCATCACTTAAGTGGCTAGATGTATATTTCTAAGAGCAATGCCTTTGAAACCTGACTTCCCCCTGTAATTACAGTCCTGCCAAATAAAATGTTAATTTAGAGTTGTTTGGAGTTTCTAGAGGCATAAATCGAGTTCACTTAAATATTCTCCAGAAGTCTTATCTCTCAAGTTCAAGACACACATACTTCAAATTACAATTTTAAAGATGCTGGTAACTAATTTGGAAACTGGAGAGAAACTGAAGCATACTACCAGAGTAAATCTGGCCAAATGAAGGGAGCAGTGGGAGGCTTGGCTGGAAGAATCTGCTTCATATCTTGCATGGGACAGGAAGGAAATGGCTGAGTCTAGAATGTAGAGATGCCTGAACAGTTCTTTCACATAGTGTGTATTTTTTTTAAATTCTAATACAGTGTTTAGCAGCACATTTAAATGTCTTTTAAATGAATATCAGTAAAAGTGAATATTTAGTAAACTACAGTAGGTTTAAAAATATAATAAAAGAAGTAATAATAGGCTTCAATTTTCTATTTAGCAGCATTAGAGGATTCTATTATTATAGATAAATTTGGGAACCTGACATTAGAAGGAACAGAACAAAAAAAGTAGTTCTCAGGATTTCCCTGGTGGTACAGGGGATAAGAATCCACCTGCCAATGTAGGGGACATGGGTTTGATCCCTGGTCCAGGAATATTCTACATGCTGTGGAGCAAAGAGCCCATATGCCACAGCTACTGAGCCCACACACTACAAATGCTGAAGCCACTCCTAGAACCTGTGCTGTACAAGAGGGGAAGCCGCTGCAGTGAGAAGCCTGAAGACCACAACAAAGAGTGGCCCCCTCTCCCTGAAAATAGAGAAAGCTCACTGGCAGTAATGAGGACCTAGAAGAGCTCAAAGTAAAAAAATGAATATCTTTTAAAAAATTTAAAAAGTAGTTCACACATATTTCATTCCTCTCTTCATTGATTTTATTGGCATTATTCCCTGCATATATTTCTAATTTTACCCTTAGCTCTCTCCATGATGATGATGGGGATGGTGATGGTCACATCTCATCTTCAGTGGACTGACAGGTTTTATTTATTTCTGTACAGTGTATACAACACCATCTGTAATGAAGTAGATCTTTTGTAAATATTTGCTGTGTAGTTGAAAGACCAAATAAAATAATAAGTAATTGAAGGTCCTGGTAATCAGAGGTCATGGATTTTCTGGGATTATGAATTCAAGTGGAAAAATAGACAGTTTGAATGAAACAAGTAGGAATCCATCAAAGTAGGTGTCTTAGTTGTTTTGGCTACTGTAAGAGAATTGTATGGACCTAACAGAAGCAGAAGATATTAAGAAGAGCTGGCAAGAATACACAGAAGAACTGTGCAAAAACGATTTTCATGACCCAGATAATCATGATGGTGTGATCACTCACATTCACCTAGAGCCAGATATCCTGGAATGTGAAGTCAAGTGGGCCTTAGGAAGCATCACTATGAACAAAGCTAGTGGAGGTGATGGAATTCCAGTTGAGCTATTTCAAATACTGAAAGATGATGCTGTGAAAGTGCTGCACTCAATATGCCAGCAAATTTGGAAAACTCAGCAGTGGCCACAGGACTGGAAAAGGTCAGTTTTCATTCCAATCCCAAAGAAAGGCAATGTCAAAGAAAGCTCAAACTACCACACAATTGAACTCATCTCGTATGCTAGTAAAGTAATGCTTAAAATTCTCCAAGCCAGGCTTCAGCAATACATGAACTGTGAAATTCCAGATGTTCAAGCTGGTTTTAGAAAAGACAGGGGAACCAGAGATCAAAATGCCAACATCTGTTGGATTGTCAAAAAAGCAAGAGAGTTCCAGAAAAAGTTCTACTTCTGCTTTATTGACTATGTCAAAGCTTTTGACTATGTGGATCACAATAAACTGTGGAAAATTCTGAAAGAGATGAGACTACCAGACCACCTGACCTGCCTCTTGAGAAACCTGTATGCAGGTCAGGAAGCAACAGTTAGAACTGCACATGGAACAACAGACTGGTTCCAAATAGGAAAAGGAGTATGTCAAGGCTGTATATTGTCACCCTGCCTATTTAACTTATATGCAGAATACATTATGAGAAACACTGGGCTGGAGGAAGCACATGCTGGAATCAAGATTGCTGGGAGAAATATCAATAACTTCAGTTATGCAGATGACACCACCCTTATGGCAGAAAGTAAAGAAGAACTAAAGAGGCTCTTGATGAAAGTGAAAGTGGAGAGTGGAAAAGTTGGCTTAAAGCTCAACTTTCAGAAAACTAAGATCATGAATCCAGTCCCATTAGTTCATGGCAAATAGAAGGGGAACCAGTGGAAACAGTGGCTGATTTTATTTTTCTGGGCTCCAAAATCACTGCATATGGTGATTGCATCCATGAAATTAAAAGATGCTTACTCCTTGAAAGGAAAGTTATGACCAAACTAAACAGCATATTAAAAAGCAGAGACATTACTTTGTCAACAAAGGTCTGTCTAGTCAAGGCTATGGTTTTTCCAATGGTCATGTATGGATGTGAGAGTTGGAATATGAAGAAAACTGAGTGCCGAGGAATTGTTGCTTTTGAGCTGTGATGTTGGAGAAGACTCTTGAGAGTCCCTTGAAGTGCAAGGAGATCCAACCAGTCCATCCTAAAGGAGATCAGTCCTGGATGTTCATTGGAAAGACTGATATTGAAGCTGAAACTCCAATACTTTGGCCACCAGATGCAAAGAGCTGACTCATTTGAAAAGGCCCTGATGCTGGAAAAGATTGAGGGCAGGAGGAGAAGGGGACAACAGAGGATGAAATGGTTGGATGGCATCACTGAGTCAATGGATATGGGTTTGGGTGGGCTCAGGGAGTTGGTGATGGACAGGGAGGCCTGGCATGCTGTGGTTCACGGGGTCACGAAAAGTCGGACATGACTGAGTGACTGAACTGAAACTGAAAGATAATACCATAGACTTGGTAGTTTATAAAAAACACACATTTACTTCTCACAGATTTGAAAGCTGAGAAGTCAAAGATGAGGGTGAATGCACAGTCAGTGTCTGGTGAGAAGCTGCTTTCTGATTCACAGACAACTACAACTGCCTCCTCACTGTAACTTCATATGACAGAAGGGACGGGGAGCTCTTTAGGGTCTCTTTGTTGTTTAGTCCCTGTGTTGTGTTGCATACTTTGTGACTCCATGGACTGTAGCATGCCAGGCTCCCTTGTCCTTCACTGTCTCCCAGGATTTGCTCAAACTCATGTCCATTGAGTCAGTGATGTCATCCAACCATCTCATCCTCTACTGCCCCTTCTTCTCCTGCCCTCAATCTTCCCCAACATTAGTGTCTTTTCCAATGATTTAGCTCTTCACATTATGTAGCCTAAGTATTGGAGCTCCAGCTTTGGCATCAGTCTTTCCAATGAGTATTCCTGGTTTGATTTTCTTGCTGTCCAAGGGACTTTCAAGAGTCTTCTCCAGTATCACAATTTGAAAACATCCACTCCGGCTTTCAGCCTTTTTTATTGTCCAGCTCTCACATCCGTAATGACTACTGGAAAATCATAGCTTTGACTAGGTGGACCTTTGTTGGCAAAGTGATGTCTATACTTTTTAATATGTTGATTATGTTAGTCATAGCTTTTTTTCTAAGGAGCAAACATCTTTTAATTTCATGACTGCAGTCACCATCCTGGGTGATTTAGGAGCCCAAGAAAATAAAGTCTGTCACTGTTTTCAATTCTTCCCCATCTATTTGCCATGAAGTGATAGGCCCAGATGCCGTAATGTTAGTTTTGTTTTTTTTTTTGAATTTTGAGTTTTAAGCCAGCTTCTTCACTCTCCTCTTTCACCTTCATCAAGAGGCTTTTTAGTTGCTCTTCACCTTCTGCCATTAGAGTGGTCACTTAGTCATGCCTCTTTTTGACACCATGGACTATAACCCAACAGGCTCCTCTGCCCATGAAATTCTCCAGGCAAGAATACTAGAGTAGGTTGCCATTTCCTTTTCTAGGGGATCTTCCCAACCCAGAGACTGAACCCATGTCTCCCAAGTTGCAGACAGACTCTACTGACTGAACCATCAGGGAAGCCACTAGAGTGGTATCATCTGCTATCTGAGGTTGTTGATATTTCTCCTGGAAATCTTGATTCCAGCTTGTCATTTATCTAGCCAAGCATTTCACGTGATGTACTTGGCATATGAGTTATATAAGCAGTGTGACAATATACAGCCTAGACGTACTCTTTTTCCAATTTTGAAACAGTCCATTGTTCCATGTCCAGTTCTAACTGTTGCTTCTTAACTTGCAATCGGGTTTCTCAGGAGGCACCTGAGGTAACTCTGAGAGACTACTCCAAAGAAACAGTGGTGGGAAGTCAAAGTATAAGATTTTGGTGAAGGGGGCTTTCAATGCAATGAAGCCCTCATTTTACAAAAGGTTTTCTGTTAGTCACAAGGAACTGATGTCACCATGGAGGGACTTGGGATTTAGTGCTTTTTTAGATTTAAGGAGATATCTTACCTGTCTCCCGAGAAACCTGTATACAGGTCAAGAAGCAACAGTTAGAACCCAGTATGGAAAAACTGATTGGTTCAAGATCGAGAAAGGAGTATGACGGCTGCCTGCTGTCACCCTGTTTGTTTAACTTATACACTGAGCACATCATGAGAAAGATAAGTGGGAAAAACATCAGCAGCCTCAGATATGCAGATCATACCACTTTAATGGTCGAAAGCAAAGAGGAACTAAAGAGGCTTTTGATGAGGATGAAGGAATAGAGAGAAAGAGCTGGCTTAAGACTAAATATTGAAAAACAAAACAAAACGAATATCATGGCATCCAGCCCTATAAATGCATGGCAAATTAAGGGGAAAAGATGGAAGTAGTGACAGATTTCATTTTTTGAACTCCAAAATCTCTGTGGACAGTGACTGCAGCCATGAAGTCAGAAGACAATTGCTTCTTGGCAGGAAAGTGATAACAAACCTAGTGTGTTATAAAGCAGAGACATTATTCTGCCCACAAAGATCCATATATTCAAGGCTATGGTCTTTCCAGTGGTCATGTATGGTTGTGAGAGCCTATAAAGAAAGCAGAACACCAAAGAATCGATGCCTTCAAACTATGGCGCTGGAGAAGCCTCCTGAAAGTCCCTTGGACAGTAAGGAGATCAAACCAGTCAATCTTAAGGGAGAGCAACCCTGAATATTCACTGGAAGGACTGATGCTGAAGCTGAAGTTCCAATATTATGGTCATCTGATGTGAATAGGTGACTCATTGGAAAACTCCCTAATGCTGGGAAAGATCAAAGGCAGAAGAAGAAGACGGTGTCAGAGGATGAGATGGCTGTATGGCATCAACAATGCAGTGAACATGAGCTTGGGCAAACTCTGGTAGATAGTGAGGGTTAGGGAGGCCTGGAGTGCTGCAGTCAATGGGGTCGCAAAGAGTTGGACATAACTGGGTGACTGAACAACAACAAACAGGTATAAGAAGAAAGGACTGAAATCGTCATCCAAAAATATCTAACTATCTAAAGACACCTTCCACTTGTTTGCCTGGAGCACAGAGTGCCTCACTGTCCAATCTGAATTCCCTTCAAGGACTTTCAAAGGTCAGCAGCTGAACAGTGTTATTGTTCAATCACTGACAAATGCTCTTGTCAAGTGCCAATCTGTAGTTGACAGGCACTTGAATTTGCATTCTGTAACAAGCTGAGAAAAAAACTGTAATAATTTTGCTCACTTATAAAAAAGATCTTATATATTCCTGAGGTATATAGAAGAATATATCAGTGTTCATATAAGTAGAATTTACAGAAGTTTTTTGTTTTGAAAAGGAGAAGATTATAAATGAGGTAACCTGATACAGGCTCCTATTATCAAATACAGAGTCCTATGTTTTAAGCAAAGTGGGCTTAGAATCCCTTAGAAGAAACGGAGTAGCCATCATAGTAAACAAAGGAGTCCAAAATGCAGTACTTGGATGCAATCTCAAAAATGACAGAATGATCTCTGTTCATTTCCAAGGCAAACCGTTCAATATCACAGCAATCCAAATCTATGACCTGATCAGTAATGCTAAAGGAGCTGAAGTTGAATGGTTCTATGAAAACCTACAAGATCTTTTAGAACTAATACCCCAAAAAAGATGTCCTTTTCATTATAGGGGACTGGAATGCAAAAGTAGGAAGTCAAGAGATACCTGGAGTAACAAGCAAATTTGGCCTTGGAGTACAAAATGAAGCAGGGCAAAAAGCTAACAGAGTTTTGTCAAGAGAACACACTGGTCAAGTGGGCCTTAGGAAGCATCACTACAAGCAAAGCTAGTGGACATGATGGGATTCCACTTGAGCTATTAGCAAACACCCTCTTCCAACATCACAAGAGAATACTCTACACATGGACAAAACCAGATGGTCAATACCAAAATCATACTGATTATATTCTTTTCAGCCACGGATGGAGAAGCTCTATACAGTCAAAACAAAACAAAACAAAACAAAACAAAACCAGGAGCTGACCATGGCTCAGGTCATGAATGCTTTATTGCCAAATGCAGAGTTAAATGGAAGAAAGTAGGAAAAACCACTAGACCATTCAGGAATGACCTAAAAAATCCCTTATGATTATACAGTGGAAGTGTCAAATAGTTTCAAGGGATTAGATCTGATAGATAGAGTGCCTGAAGACCTATGGATGGAGGTTCATGACATTGTGCAAGAGGCAGTGATCAAGACCATCCATAAGAAAAAGAAATGCAAAAAGGCAAAATGGCTGTCTGAGGAAACCTTACAAATAGCTGAGAAAAGAAGAGAAGCTAAAGGCAAAGGGGAAAAAGAAAGATATACACATTTGAATGCAGATTTCCAAAGAATAGCAAGGAGAGATAATAAAGTTTTCCTCAGTGATCAATGCAAAGAAATAGAGGAAAACAACAGAATGGAAAAGACTAGAGATCTCTTCAAGAAAATGAGAGATACCAAGGGAACATTTCATGCAAAGATGGGCACAGTAAAAGACAGAAATGATATGGGCCTAACAGAAGCAAAAGATATTAAGAAGATGTGGCAAGAATACACAGAAGAACTATACAAAAAAAAAAGATCTTCATGAACCAGATAACCACGATGGTGTGATCACTCACCTAGAGCCAGACATCCTGGAATGTGAAGTCAAGTGGGCCTTAGGAAGCATCACTACAAGCAAAGCTAGTGGACATGATGGGATTCCACTTGAGCTATTTCAAATCCTAAAAGATGATGCTATGAAAGTGCTGCACTCAATCTGCCAGAAAATTTGGAAAACTCAGCAGTGGCCACAGGACTGGAAAAGGTCAGTTTTCATTTCAATCCCAAAGAAAGGCAATGCCAAAGAATGCTCAACCTACCGTACAATTGCACTCATCTCACTCCTTTGGGATGGACTGGTTGGATCTCTTTGGAGTCCAAGGGTCTCTCAAGAGTCTTCTCCAACACCACAGTTCAAAAGCATCAATTCTTAGGCACTCAGCTTTCTTTATAGTGCAAATCTCACATCCATACAAGACTACTGGAGAAACCAAAGCTTTGACTAGACAGACTTAGTTGGCAAAATAATGTCTCTGCTTTTTAATATGTTGTATAGGTTGATCATAGCTTTTCTTCCAGGGAGCAAGATTTGATTTCATCTTCTTTTGATTTCATCACTGCAGTCACCAATTGCAGTGATTTTGGAGCCCAGAAAAATAAAGTCTGTCACTGTTTCCATCATTTCCGCATCTATTTGCCATGAAGAGATGGGATCTGATGCTATGAGGTTAGCTTTCTGAATGTTGAGTTTAAGCCAACTTTTTCACTCTCCTCCTGCACTTTGATCAGGAGGTTCTTTAGTTCTTCTTCTCTTTCTGCCATAAGGGTGGTATCATCTACATATCTGAGGTTATTGATATTTCTCCCAGCAATCTTGACTCCAGCTTGTGCTTCATCCAGCTCGGCATCTTGCATAATGTATTCTGCATATGAGTTAAATAAGCACGGTCAAAATATACAGCCTTGACGTACTCCTTTCCTATTTTGGAACCAGTCTGTTCCATGTTGGGACAACTCTAACTGTTGCTTTTTGACCTGCATACAGATTTCTCAGGAGTCAGGTCAGGTGGTCTGGTATTCCCATCTCTTTAAGAATTTTCCACAGTTGTTATGATGCACACAATCAAAGGCTTTTGTGAAGTCAATAAAGTAGAAGTAGATGTTTTTCTGGAACTCTCTTGCCTTTTTGATGATCAAATGGATGTTGGCAATTTTATCTCTGGTTCTACTGCCTTTTCTAAAATCAGATTGAACCTCTGGAAGTTTATTGTTCCCATACTGTTGAAGCCTGTCTTGGAGAATTTTGAGCAAAGTAATGCTTTGCTCCTTGGAAGAAAAGCTATGATCAACTTATACAACATATTAAAAAGCAGAGACATTATTTTGCCAACTAAGTCTGTCTAGTCAAAGCTTTGGTTTCTCCAGTAGTTCTGTATGGATGTGAGAGTTGCACTATAAAGAAAGCTGAGTGCCTAAGAACTGATGCTTTTGAACTGTGGTGTTGGAGAAGACTCTTGAGAGTCCCTTGGACTCCAAGGAGATCCAACCAGTCCATCCTAAAGGAAATCAGTCCTGAGTACTTATTGGAAGGATTGATGCTCAGGCTGAAACTCCAATACTTTGGCCACCTGATGTGAAGAACTGCCTCATTGGAAAAGATCTTGATGCTGGGAAAGATTGAAGGCAGGAAGAGAAGGGGATGAGAGATGAGACAGTTGGATGGCATTCCCAACTCTATAGAGATGAGCTTGAGTAAGCACTGGGAGTTGGTGATAGACAGGGAAGGCTGGTGTGCTGCAGTCCATGGGGTCAAGTAAGGAGAACACATGGCTTATGCCCGCCCCCCCCCCCCAAAAAAAAGAAAGAAAACAAACTACCTAATGGTTTGTGGGGAGAATTTTTTATAGGCAAGATTTGGGGTGAGGGCTGCAGGTTTTGTGACTTTCTTCTGATTGATTGGTGTGAAGTAATGGGGTGGTATTCCAGGAATCTTGTGCTCTGCAGGAAGTTACATTCTCCACCTAAGTGCGGACCTTAGTTCCATCAGTAGAGTTCAAAAGTGTTTTGTTATGTATATTCCTTGAGATCTTCATGGAATATGGTCCTGCCCCAAGGCTGTACTATTATTTCTTGTTTGTTTTTTCTTTGTTTCTCATTACTCCCTTTCCCTGATTAGGAACTGTTTGAATTTGCTGTTTGGAAATCAGGGAACTTTTAGGAGGCTAAGGTCAGTTTTCTTCCCAAATCTAAAGAAGGGCAGTGCCAAAGAATGTTCAAATTACCTCACAATTGCACTCATTTCACCCACTAGCAAAGTAATGCTCAAAATCCTCCAAACTAGGCTTCAACAGTATGTGAATTGAGAACTTCCAGATGTGCAAGCTTGATTTAGAAAAGGCAAAGGCACCAGAGATCAAATTGGCAACATCCGTTGGATCATAGAAAAAACAAGAAAATTCAAGAAAAACATCTGCTTCATTGACTATACTAAGGTCTTTGACTGTGCAGATCACAACAAACTGTGGGAAATTTTGAGAGATGGGAATAGCAGATCACCTTACCTGCCTCCTGAAAAACCTTTATGTAGGTCATGAAGCAACAGTTAGAATGAGACTTAAAACAATGGACTTGTTCAAAATTGGGAAAGGAGTACATCAAGGCTGTACATTGTCACTCTGTTTATTTAATTTTATGCATAATACATCATGAGAAATGCCGGGCTGAACGAAGCACAGCTGGAATCAAGATTGCTGGGAGATATATCAATAACCTCAGATATGCAGATGACACCACTCTTATGACAGAAAGCAAAGAGGAATTAAAGAGCCTCTTTATGAAGGTGAAAGAGGAGAATGAAAGAGCTGCGTTAAAACTCAACACTCAAAAAACTATCATGGCATCTGGTCCCTTTGCTTCAAGGCAAATATATTGGGAAACAATGGAACCAGTGGCAGACTTTATTTTCTTGGGCTCCAAAATCACTGCAGATGGTGACTGCAGCCATGAAATTAAAAGACACTTGTTCCTTGGAAAAAAAGCAATGACAAACCTAGACATCATATTAAATAACAGAGATATTACTTTGCCTACAAAAGTCCGGATAGTCAAGCTATGATTTTTCTAGTAGTCATGTACGGATGAGAAAGCTGGACAATAAAAAAGACTGAGTGCCAAAGAATTGATGCTTTTGAACTATGGTACTGGAGAAGACTCTTGGGAGTCCCATGGACTGCAAGGAGATCAAACCAGTCAATCTTAAAGGAAATCAGTCTTGAATATTCTTTGGAAGGACTGATGCTGAAGCTGAAGCTCCAATACTTTGGCCACATGATGGTAAGAGCCAAATCATTGGAAAAGACACGATAATGGGAGAGATTGAGAGCAGGAAAAGAAGGGGATGACAGAGGATGAGATGGTTGTATGCATCATCGACTCAAGGCACATGTGTTTGAGCAAGCTCCAGGAGGTGGTGATGGACAGGGAAGCCTGGCTTGCTGCAGTCCATGGGGTCACAAAGAATGGGACATGACTGAGCAAATGAACAATACAACAATACAATAAACAGCCTCCTTACTACAAATGAAAAATAGGGACCATGGAAAGGATTTGTACCAGAGAGGGCCCCAAAGGGTCTTGTTCTGTTTCATTTCTTCTGGCTCAGTTTGGTATGTTAACTTTGATAATGATGTAAGAGCTTCAGTTTAGGAGCAAGAGCTTCAGTTTAGGAGCATCTGAAACTGGGATGATAAGAGAACTGTTTAGATTCCTGATGTATCATACAAGTCCAACAGTATACTTGTATTCTTTTAAGGGGCACAATCATCATATTTAAACATAAAATTGAAATGATATAAATGTGCAAGATTTCTAGAGGATGCTATATTGAACTACCAGATGAAAAAGATGTGTTTAAGATGCCCAAAGTAGTATCTTCTAATAAATAACATTTAAGATCTTTTAGGATTTTTATACTTTTCATACCAAAATTATATTTGCAAATTCATATTTCACCTGAAAATGTGTCATGAGCAATATAACATTAATAAATATTACTTTATATCTCTTTTTCCATTCATAATACTTAGTAAATATATTGACAATTAAAAAATCACACACACACACAGATGTGAGAGCTGTGAATTCAGTTTAATTTGAGAACTTTCGGAGATAGTCATAGGGACAGAATGAAGGGATCAATTAGGTGATTGAATAGTTAATCCTACTAGGGGATTGTAAGTAGACCCTATAAGCTAATGATTACTTGAGAAAGCAGGTTTGCTTAGCCACAGAAGCATGCAACAGAAGCCTGAGACATGCCCCAAAACAATGTTGGCATGAGACCTACATCCTGCCCAGTGAGCTCAGTGTGTTAGTAACCTCCAAAACATGTTATCTGGCCCCTAAGCCATTTTCTTTGCACAGTGCCCCTATAACAATAGTAGAAAATCAGGCCTATAACCTTCCCAGTGATGTCATCAAGTTAAAGACTCCCCAAACAAGCTCTGTGCACATGAAAAACAATCATTTATGGGAAGATGCCCTTTCAAAATGAAAGACCCTCATTGTACTGAGACCTGAAAATATTTTTTCCGGAGTGCTATGACAGTCCTGGCCTAATGATATAGGGAGGGACAAGTATACTTTCCTGCCCTAAGTGAGGGAGGAACTGATGATGGAAACATGTCTATGCAAGAAAGACAAAGAAGGTCTTCTCTATCTCTCCACTTTTCCTCTGATTATGAAATGAAGCTCACTAAGTTCTTGGGACACAATATTTCTCACCTGCCTGCTTGTAAACCTCACAAGCGTCCTATTCTAATAAATCACTTATCTACCACTCTGCTCTTGCTGAATTCTTTGCACTGAGACATTTCTGGTTTCAATAGCTCTGAGGAACTACTCTGAAGAGGTAGGAAGAGATGCCAGAATACACGTGATTTTAGTTGAGGCTGCTGCTGCTGCTGCTGCTAAGTCGCTTCAGTTGTGTCCGACTCTGTGCAACCCCATAGACGGCAGCCCACCAGGCTCCCCCGTCCCTGGGATTCTCCAGGCAAGAACACTAGAGTGGGTTGCCATTTCCTTCTCCAATACATGAAAGTGAAAAGTGAAAGGGAAGTCGCTCAGTCATGTCTGACTCTTCACGACCCGGTGGACTGCAACCCACCAGGATCCTCCATCCATGGGACTTTACAGGCAAGAGTACTGGAGTGGGGTGTCATTGCCTTCTCCATTTGGTTGAGGAGTTATGTACAATTCTGCATACATCTCAATAGGAGGTTGGTGCTAGTCATAAAGAACAAATAACTCAGTTAATGATTTTAGTGCTTTTCTAAGTACAGGAAGCTGTAAGAATCGAGGTTCATAAAAACTTTTTCTGCAATATATCTATTTAAGGTCCTGATTTGCCTGTTTTCCCACAGCATAGATTTCCTCATTCTGCTCTTTGCCTTGATGGCATCCTTCCAGGGTGTACAGTAGGTCAGGGAGTGCAGTGGCTAAAGACTTAATCCATATAGAATTGGATGGTGAACAACATCCCCTATTTCACAGTATAATGGAGAGACAACTGGAGAAAGAATCAGATGGAATATAAATTTTTATTAAAAAAAAAATACTCATCTACTTTTGTTGTTGCTATGGTTTTGTTTTGAAAATATTGGGTTGGGCAAAAGCAGTATGTTTTCCAGATACACAGTGGAAATAAGTTGACTCTGAATTTCAATATTTTCCATATTAATGAAAGCTGTTCATAGTTAACTACATTATCCCACCGATAATGTAGTTAACTCCTCTACCATTCCTATCCTGTAGTTAACTCCTCCACCATTCCTATCTTCCTCCATCCCTTTGGAAGTCTATAATATATTCAAAGTCATGTAAATAGTCATTAAATAACACATGCCTTTTGTGATTTAAATGATAAACTTGGTTACATAGGCTTTTTTGAATTGTGCAGTAGAAAATGTTTTACATTATAATATTTATGCATCAATTTTCAAAGAGCTATTAAAAGTAGCATTCAAACACTTCTCCCAGGACTTTAAAAACTTAAAAATTGATATTTTTTCCTGTTGTTTAGAAGTTGTTGAACCAGTTAGTACCACTTATAACACTATAACAAATAAGGGTACTCTAGAGACAATGTTTACAGTTTGAAAATTTTTCATTTGGTGTAAAATCAAAGACTTAAGTAGGGACAGAATCTGGTTAAATATGATTTTGAATTTATTGAGTTGGTGATTAGCAATTTCCCTGCTCTTTTACTTTGGAAATGTTTATGACTCAACTTCCAATCATCTCGGTTGGGCTACTGCTTGGCCTCATGTCTGTGTTTATCTCTTTTGATTCTTTAATTTTTATGCATAAGTTTGCTATGCAGAAAACAAACATGCATAATACATTTATGCATATACACTACTGTAATGAAAACTGACACAATGGATTTGTTTAAATTAGGTGATTCAAGAACTTAATATAACCATGCAGGAAAATAAACATCCAAATGATGCAGCAGAGAAAAGACAAGTTGTTCATGACTTAATTTATTTTGAGAAATAGGAAAATTGATCCAGCATCTTGGGAAGAAGTAATTATTTCCTCTATGTTTGGACACAGTATTTTTTTAATATAAAACTATAGTTATAGCATTATTACCAATCTTATTCTTTCCACCTTTCATCCTCCTCATTTCCTACTAGCTCTCTTTATCTTTTAGTAAAAATATTAAGGCTGTGTAAGATGCAATGATCAGTCAACCATGAACCAAAGTTGCAATTCAATATGAATACCTATGCAGCATTGAAATTCACAAATTAGCCATCTCATGAGTCCATGAAAATGACAATGGCAGTGATTCCTACTTAAGCATTTATTGAGATGTTTTATTGCACACATGGTAGAATAACTAGAGTGATAAGAGGAGTGAAAGAGCCATGTCTGGTATGTTTTTCACGAGCAACTTTGCCACAAAAGTATTTGCCTTTAACTTTTTCACCACATAAGTAATTGGCTGTAAGGCAATTTTGTTGTAAGAGACTAAATAATAAAAAATAGAAGAGGGACATTTAAAAAGACATAATAAAACATGAGAAATGAGTAAAAAAATTAAAAACTTCTATTATGAAATACAAAATATTTGAAGACATTTAAAATGTGTGTAGATTTGTGGCAATAGTGAAGAAATAACTGATTTTATTTTGTGGATTATACACAAGCACTTCTCTTCCACGTGTTTTGTTCATAATATTTTATAATTTGTTTTTGCTTCTCTTATCATTTGGCATCATGGTTTTTCTTGTTCATTTACATTTCTTCCTTCTTTAAAAAACAGTTATTATTTTCCAAACAGTAGGATACATATTTGTAATTGAGCTTTGTACTGTGCTGTGAAAGTCTCTGTACTGTTGTTTGGTCTTGGATAGTTTCACATGTCCATTAATAGATGTTACAAAGTTCTCTGGGAAATACAAGTCCAACTCTGTACTTTCTAGGACCTCAGCCTCTTTAACCTCTAGTGTGGTATGTTTCAAAATAAGAACCAACTCTTTTCAAATGATCATCATCTGTCAGGTCAATAAAACCATCAGTGATACTGCTAACTGGAAAAAAATGCTAAACACATTTCAACTAGTTGAAACCAAACTATCGAAAATTGTCAACCAGTTATTTCCTTTCACAGCAAAATTGCCCTATGGCCAATTATTATATGGCAAAAATGCTTAATGAAAACCTGTTTACCTTGTAAAGACAAAGCTTACAGTGAAAACCTAGAACCTATAAGAGTAACCAGGTACTGGGTAATATATAAGAATATGTGGGGACTCAGTCAAGGCTAACTTCCTAAGGTGTTCCAAATGAGACTGGTTTGAGGGAGTAGTCTCTGCCTTTAGTGGCGGCCATTTCTTCAAGTTTCAAAGAGGATACTCATTGTTAGTTTATTTTCTCCTTTTATAACTGGAAGAAGAGAAAAGGAAAAGAGAAAGGTAGGGAGGAGAGACAAAAGAAAGGTTGATTGAGGCCTATCTCTAAGGTAGGTTTTCCCCCACTTATAAAGTTTACATGAAATATTTATGTTAGATTCATAATTCAGTCCACTGAACTTTAGTGGCTAATATATATAGGGACCTACTGCTACCAGGGGCTGTTCTAGGACCTTTAATATATATCATTATAAAAAGTGTAACAGAGTTCAGAAGTCAGTAAAATCATTTACTGCTCAGGGGCAGATGGTAAATATTTTGGCTTCGTAGGATACCTAGTCTCTGTCTTAAGTCCTCACCTGTGCTTCCGTAATGCAAAAGCAGCCATAAACTGTAGAAGCTAGTAAGCACAGCCATGTTCAATTAAAACTTAATTTACAAAGTAAGGTCAGGAAGGATTTATTCTATGGGATGTAATTTGCCAACTCCTCGATATTCTTACTGATAGTGATTCAAAAGATTGTCATGCCTCTTGACAAAAGATATAACATTCAGTTCAGTTCAGTTCAGTCGCTCAGTCGTGTCTGACTCTTTGCGACCCCATGAATTGCAGCACACCAGGCTTCCCTGCCCATCACCAACTCCCAGATTTCACTCAGACTCACGTCCATCGAGTCAGTGATGCCATCCAGCCATCTCATCCTCTGTCGTCCCCTTCTCCTCCTGACCCCAATCCCTCCCAGCATCAGTCTTTTCCAATGAGTCAACTCTTCGCATGAGGTGGCCAAAGTACTGGAGTTTCAGCTTTAGCATCATTCCTTTCAAAGAAATCCCAGGGCTGATCTCCTTCAGATATAACATTACCTATGTTCAAATTGTTATCTCAAGTATGGGTTTTATTTGGAGAGGGGGTATAGGTTAGATTTTAATTATATAATACTTAATGAATTTTATGACAAGGGACTCCAAAATGATGAAATTCTGCCATGGTCTAGTCACTCATTTGTGATGTGACTCTTTGGGTTTATTATATACATAGAATAATACTAGTTAGGAGGCAGGACTTAATTACTTCAATGGAGAGCTCTGTGAAACGTGCCACAACCCACAGGAGATTAGAGGCTCTGCATCCCCTTACATCCAAATCCAAATGTCAAGATCTTTTATGTTCTCACTGGCCATATGATAAATGAAAGTGAGAGAGTAAGTTCATGTCCAGGTTTCACTACAACTAAGCAAACCTAGCTCTGTGAACTTGCCTAATAGTAGAGGTAGATCAGTGTTCAATACCTTACAATTAGCAAATCATTTTCCTTTTGGGAAAAACAAACAAGATTGGTAGAAGAAAGATGTTTTTGGTATACAAGTGATAGCAAGAGCTGTCCTCCCTTCAAGGAGGACAGCTTATAATTTGATTTACTTTCCTTTCTTTCTTTCCTTTCTTCTCTCTCTGTCTTTTTTTTTTTTTTGGTTTAAGCTACAGATTTATCTTCTCACAATTCTAGAGGCTGAAGTCCAAGATCAAGGTGACAGCAGGATTAGTTTCATTTGAAGCATCCTTTCCTGGCTTGCAGATGACTGTCCTCTTTCTGCCTATTCACATGGTTTTCCCTCTGCAACACAAGTGTCCCTTGCCATCCCAGATATATTAGAATATGGCCCCACCCTAAACATCTCTGTTTAACCTATTTATTGTTTTAAAGACCATATCTTCAAATACAGTTACACATTCTAAAGCACTAGGAGTTGGGACTTCAGTAAATGAATTTCTAAGGGATACAATTCAATAAATGAATTTCTAGGGGATACAATTCAGCCTTAAACACATTGAATAAGTGTAGACTGCCCTTCAATGGCTGTGTCCTCTTTTGGGTTTTTAAAGGCATTGTTGAGGTATAATTGATAAACATGTATATTTCAGGTATACAATGATTTCTTATGATAAAGAGAAAACCTGGATTCTGAAAATTGACTACCAAATATTTTTATCAGAATTTAGTGGGAACTCATCCAAGGTAACATGAATGTAAAATGTTGAAGCCTAAGATATGGGAATAGAAGAACCCACAAGAAACTACCTAGTACAGAGCAGGATTATAAATTTGAATGTCATTCGTCTAGAGGACAAAAGAAATAAACAAATGGTTTCACATAGGGAAAATCTAACTTCAAAAGGTGATACAGTGAAGTTTCCTTTGCAGAAAAGCAGAAGCACTGCTCAGATGTGGTTGTGAGATACAAGATCTTGAAGCTCATGTCACTGACTAGTTGTATTAAAAATAACCAAAGGAAAAGAGCTTCAGTGATTGCTGCACTAATTGGCCATTGCTTGAATCTTGGCAGTACCAAGCCTGGCTCCCTTCAGAAAAAAGAGACCAAGCACCAGCATAATAGGTTTACTATTCCCTTTGGGTTGTTATAAACAGAATCAATATGTACTAATGACTGCAGCAATAAATTTGGTCATACTTCTTAGGGTAACATTCTGCACTTACCCAGTTGTTGGTTTGACATAGAATAATAGAGTTTACCCTTTTTAAGTTGTAAATTATTATGAAAATGCTGAGCCTAACAGTAAAATGCATTTGGGATGTTTTTAAGCTTAGGAAATATTGGTAATACTTCCACTAAGCATACTATTAAAATAAATAAATAGTATTTATTGCTTGGTTCCCAGCTGCAGCCAGATGAAAAGCAGTAGGAAAGGAGAAATAAGACATCCATATTTATCAAATGCACAAGGCTCATGTTTACTTAATTCACTTCCAAAGAGTTGTTTACACCAGAGAACAAAAAGAGAGCTTTCTTTTTATTTCAGAGGCTCATTTCAGTGAAGATGATATGGATGATGGTACTGATAGTTTGCAGTACCATCATCCATATCATGTAGTTTGCAATTATGTTAACTGAAAAACCAGTACTTATGAGCTTATCGATTACTTTTGCCCATCATTACTTTATTTTTACTTTGATACGCTTTTTGACTTAAATTTTATCACAACTTCTAGATAATGTTTTGGTATCTAAGGTTAAATGAAGAACTGGTCTTTTAGTGTACAATAATACACCCACACATATACATAGAAATATATGGATATGTACATACATGTCTACATATAAATTAGATTTATACATACATGTAGTATACAATGGTATATTGCATTTGTGAGTATGTATTCAGAGATACCATATAATAAAGTAATTTTCAGTCTATATTTCATTATAATTAAAAATTGTTCCTCTCTCACAAATACTTTTCAATAAATTTATGATTATCTTTGGTAAATATACACATTGATTTGTATGGATTTAATATACTGTAGAAATGTTCACCCAGTCATACATATGATTGTAGAAAGATGTGTGTGTATGTGTGTGTTATGTGCATACAAACCAATCTGTTATATATTTTTTTATAGCTCAGAGAAATACTTTAAATCATTTACTTTCCTTGAATGCACACATAATATGGGTAGCAAAGCAAAGAAAGTTTGCATAGGAAATAGTAAAGAGAGGTCAATTTAGGAATAAAATTGAATTTCAGTGTTCTCCATCTCATCTCCCCCCTGAGTAATTTACATTGCACTTACTCTTTCTCTCACAAATTTGAAATGTGACCATATTTTTTCCCTTGTATTATGTGATGGGCATATGTCTTTTTAAAATAATACTTCAAGCTGCTTTTTGAAAGCCTAGACAAAGTTCTACTTTTAACAAATTTCTCAAATACCTGGCACAGTTTTGGGCATATAAAACTGTTCAATAAATACTTGTTGAATTCAAAATTATATAGCACCCAGGAAATTGTTTGGATCTGGCTTTAGGCATAAGTAAAAGAGTTAAAGAGATGACAGAGGTCAGTTAAAATAAAAACAGTGGAATGTGTCTATTTGGCTTATTCTTAATAATCAACATTCTATGATCTTTTTATGTTTTTGAGAGATATACTTATTTTAAATAATAATGTTTTATTGTATATATCTTATGTTTGTTGATCAAAAAACAAAGTTGTATATTACACTATATCAACAATATATATTATATTTATATCAACAATATCAAATTTGTATATTATTTTTATGCAGTAAGCTACATATAAAATGCTGTGGGGAAAAAAAAGAAAACTGAATTGTTTCCACCCTCAATGAATCTATTTTAAAACTTGATCCTGTTGCCTCTTTTTAAAATACAGTCATTCCATGAAATTCCAACCAGGCTATATGTTTTTATTAGGTACTCTAATACACTGTTAAGCATCTGGTTACTTTGAGATTATGGCTTAACTGGGCAGAACAAGTGTTTTCTTCTATCCAATCCACTGATTTTCTACAAAAGAATTATTTCATCATCCTGGTCACTGTGCATCCTAAGAGAGGTTTTGCATTCAAGTGTTGATACTTTCTCATTAATATGGAGTCACTGGAGACTGAAATTGCAGGTGGAGAGGTGTCCATATGTCGTTAAATGTTGACAGATAGTCTCCCAGTAATGGGAGAGTGGAGTGAAGACAGTGTGCTGCCAAGTGAATTGGAAATGCAGATGCTGAATCATTAATGGTTTAAAATGTAAAGCATCTGATCTGTATAATTTTAGGAAATGTATCAGACTCTCATATTCTTTGAAGACATTTCAGGTAAACTCTGTATGTCTTCTAACAAAACTGCTTAAGCTGTTGGGATCTTTGGGGAGAAATAGGGGTTGTCTTAACATTAGAAGCATTCTAAGCAAGTACTAGTGGTAAATGCCTAAATGCATTAGCTAAATGTGTTCCCCTCCTCTCAGACCCTGTATGTGTAAAAGAGATCTAGAATGCTTTAGCATAGATTGTGTGGCCTAACTGTAAGCAGCTTAGTGTATATTTAATAACAGAGGGTTGAACACAGCATCTCCATTAGTATATATTAAGGCCTGGTTTCTAAATTATTCTAAGCTATTGAGGGAAGTTTGCAATGAATTATTTTATGACAACACTATCCCTTTCTGCCACCATGGGATGAATACCAGAGACATTAGATATATTTCAAGTAAGTCCCAAGATTTAATGCCTGCTGTCATTGTTCCTACTATAGTTGTTTGTATGTACACCTTACAGCTTAGATTTTAATATACTCCATACTCCATAATATAATTCATTTATCCTAACTCCATGCCATAATGCCTAGCACAGTGCCATGGACAGAATGTTGACACTGGAATCAAGATATGTGTATTTGAACTCTAGATTTATTAATTTCTGATTGTATAAACTTGAGACACATTTAACATTTCCTGTGCAGTTTTGTTATTTTAAATCTAAGATAATATTATGTATTTCACAAACATAAAAAAAAAATAAAGAAGAGAGTCTGTAGAGAAGAGTATCAGCATCATAACTATAATATGCAGCACAAATTAAGGATACAAGGATGATTATTGACACATAGAGGACAATAACCACCTGATAAATTACAGGTGGCTTGCAGGGGTCAGCAGAGTTCTGCGATCATACGTCTCCACTGACTTAACCATTTTCAATATTGAGGCTAAAATATGTAATGTCACTGCAACTTGATTATAGTGTTATATGGACCCTACTTATTTTGACACCCTGGTAAATGGCATTTCTGTTTAAACAGGTGGGGTTGGGGGAGAGACTGTCAGAGAACAAAGCCAGTTCCATGCCTACAGCAACTCCCGACAATGAATTAATGGTATATCTATGGTACTAGCACATAGTCTATTTAAATCGGATAGATGGCTGCTTTTCCTGAAACCCATCTGCAGCAGTCTATAAAGGAATGTAATTCAGCAGAATAACATAAATCTCCCTCTGCCGAGATCCTTTGTTCAAGTCAGTTGGTTTTTCTGCTTGAGGCTGGCTGTTAGACAACTCAATCTATCACTCATGTTTATTCATATTTTAATGCTATCTCTATGTTTACTTTAAAACCTTAGAGTGAAAATAGGACTTTGGTGCCACACATTTCTGTAGTAAAACAAATAATTTATTTGCCTAGGTCATATCTACCATGTTATGCAGTGTAGAGAGACTTCTAAAAAAAAATTGCAAGGATTATAGAGTTGTCAATGGAAGCACCACTCAATTAACAGTAAACACACTTTTGGTTTCTTTGTATGTTTTTAAGTGAGTACACAAGATCTTAGCAAAAAAACTTCCTACCTCCACCACACAAAGAAATCCAATGGTACACTTCTTCCAAAATGAATTTCTTATAACTATGTGGAGTAAGAAACTGCATAGAAACTTACTCTATATTAAAAATCTACCTACTTCTTTCTTGGTTTATGACTTTCCATATTCTGAGTATCCATCCATGAAACAGGATAGCTGAGGAAGATTGCATAAGAGTATCATGATGTGGCAGAATAATGTAATTTCCAATCTCAGATAAGCTGCTCACTAGCTGTGGGCATCTTTTAAGCAACCCAATATTCCTGTTTCTCACTTTTCTTCATCAATAAGCTAATGGGTACTGAAGCTTAAATGAACTGAAGCATGTTAATCATCTGGCACATAGTAGGTTAATAAAATTTATTTTTACAGAGTTAACCTTTGGATATCATTATGAAGGAAAATGTTTGAAATGCTTCTGGATGTCAGGGAGAAGGCAATTGTTTAAGAAGCAAATAATATTACAGATGTTTAACAGACATGGAGGATGTAATTCTGTAAAGCAGAATTTGATCTATTTATTTTATATAATATGACAATCTTATTATTGAAGTCTAATATGTAAGCTTGCACCTTAATTTGATAAGCTAAGAAAACAGCTTTATTTAACATTAGAATGATCTAAATGTGCTCTTTTTCTAACTTGAATTCACTAGATAATTGCCAGACTTTCCTTAATATGGTACCCCATATCTTGTAACCATGGTGGCTTACCAGCTGAGGGGTTTCTGTTGATACTTATAGATAAACTGGTTGAATCATAAATTAAGAATATTTTTCTTCACATTTACAATTTATTTACAACTTTTATGCATGTCTGAAATATAAAAAAAATATACTTCTGTTATCTTTTGCTTTCTAAAAAGAGAGTTTATTGGCTCAAACGGGAAGGCTGATACAAACCAGAAAGCAATACACATGTAATGAATATGCTGCATTTACCCAACAAAAAGAAGAGGTGATTGACAACTACCAAACTGGAAAGCTAGAGACTTCTGAAAAATTACTTAGCACTGAAATGGGACTATTTATAAAGGCACTTAGGGATCACTAAGTGATTTGTAGTCAACTTAAATCTCTTGTCAAGGAGGTGATGTGAATCACCTACCAGTTTACTGTTAATTATTCTTAATTCAGTCTGTCCCTCAACTCCAATCATGTCTAAACCACAGAGAGTAGAAATAATTTCTATTAGTTCAGCACTCAGAAGCATCATCTGTGGACTATTTTACTTCCATCTTTTCAAATTCTCAAGTTTTCTGGATTGTTTATATTTGCCTGGCCTAGCGGAGAGAAGTCAATTGAAACTGTTGGGAAAGATTTATCAGAAAGCACTCCAGGAATATAGACTAGTTGACCAGGATCTTAATACAAGAAGCAGGGAATAACAGAACTGTCCTTTAATTGTGTAGGACAACATGATGAATTATGATGACAAAGTCCACATAGAATGTTTTTTCTTCTTCTCTAACCCCTGTTCTCTGCAATATGCTATTTTAGATGAGCTTGCAGCACCTGCCATGTATCATATTAATACCTTTGCATTTCCAATGATTGTGTTGGCCAGACATCAGTTTCAAAACCATTTTTGTATTCATCACTCATCTCAATAGGAAACAATAGAGTACATCACTTCAATTTTGTAACTGAAAGATTCAGGAGTAACAGGAATTGATTGGCATCCCTCTCACTTTCTCTTTCTTTTTTCTTCCTTTTAACATTGAATGATGTGAGGAAAAAAAGTTGGGATAGAAAAAGAAAACAAATCAAGAGTTGTTCTTTGTTCAGTGACCTGTTAGTGGTTTGTATGCTACAAAAAGTCAAGATTCATAGTCACTAAAATAGTTAAATTGCAAGTGACAATTCCATCAATGAAAGGCAATTTACTTCATAATATTTCTACACGTGAAAGCATATGACATGGGAAAATGAACCGGGTAGGGTTACAACAAATAAAAACTAGGTAAACTGAAAATCTGATTTTTCCAGGACTCCCAAGTTCACAAAGAAAAATGATACAATAAATATCTAATGAGTCAGACATGTCCCTGAAATATGCTTAGAAGGAGCAGAAGCCAGTAGAAGCTACAATAGGATCATGTCACTAGTAATTTGAGTGAATCACTGCTTGAGACTGAGCATGAATAGCAGTCAGAGTAAGAAACTACTATGGGTTGAAATCTTAGGGGTCTCCATGGCTTCATGGACTTTCTCTTCAGGAACTTACCAGATTCTTAGAATGAGGATCTAAGAAAAATGCCCCCAAAGACCCAGCTGAGGGGGAGCGGAGGGTGGAGGAAGAGTAACCAACGTGCAAACCTTCTAGATTCTTCTCCATAACACAGGCTTACTCTCCAGAGAGAAAGCCTTCCCACAGGGCAATGCTGGAACATTTCCCTATCTGAATTCCTCTAGTCTTGTCACACCTAAAGGATGGGAAGGAGAGGGGAAACAAAAACCTAGTCACCAGAAGGTAGGGATTCAATGTAATAGACTGGGAATAACTACCCAGGTAAGGGAATACATAATAATATTCTAAAAAAGAAACTCTGTGATGACTTAGAGCGGTGGGATAAGGGGGTGGGAAGTGGGAAGGAGGCTCAAGAAGGAGCCTCATGACGGATTCATGTTTTTGTGTAGCAGAAACCAACACACCATTTTAAAGCAATCATCTTCCAATTAAAAATTAAACTAATTTTTAAAAAAGAAAGGGAAAAAACTATACTTATGAAGAAGGGATAGAAGCACCTATAAGACACAGGCCTATGAAGACTGACACTTAATGGGAAGTATGAATGCTTTTCCTGCTCCACATCTTACCACCACACCATTGTCTTTCTCTTATAACGTGGATCACAGCTAGACCTCTTCAAGACATGGACTCTCTGACTTACTTGTTACATGTTAATTGCTCAGTCATGTCCAACTCTTTGCAATCCCATAGATGGTAGCCAACCAGGTTCCTATGTTCATGGAATCCTCCAGGCAAGAATATAAAGGGTTGCCTTTCTCTTCTCCAGGGGATTTCCCAACCCGGGAATTGAACCCTGTTCTCCCACATTGCAGGCAGATTCTTTACCACCTGAGCCACCAGGAAATCTCTGAGGAATGATGCAAAAGGTAGTCCCAAAGCCAAGAGGAGAGATTAAAAACAAGGACATTGGGAGAATTTGAAACCTCTGATACCTCCAATAAACATTAAACACAGTCCCACTCAAAATTCTTTTACTAAAGTCTGGTTTACCTCAATATATTTTATATTCTACAGCATGTACTGCTTTCAACAAAATGATAGAACAAATGTAAAAAGCAAGAAAAAAAAAGCACAGTCTGAATAGACAAGAGCAATAAGAAATAAAGCCCAGATGTGACACAAATGTTGAAATTATCAGATAAGTACAATAACTATGACTACTATGATAAAGGTTCTAGTGGAAAAAATACAAACATGCAAAGCCAAAAGGCAAGGCCATCAGATACATGGAAGGTATAAAAGAAAGAATCAGCAGGAAAATCTAGAAATGAAAGCCATATTAACAAAAATAAAACGTGCCTTTAATGGCTCATTTGTAGACTCAACATAGCCAAGGAAAAAATCAGTGAACTTGAAAATAGGTCAGTAGAAACTTCCTTGGAGAAGGCAATGGCAACCCACTCCAGTACTCTTGCCTGGAAAATCCCATTGACAGAGGAGCCTGGAAGGCTGCAGTCCATGGGCTCGCTAAGAATCGGACACGACTGAGGGACTTCACTTTCACTTTTCACTTTCATGCATTGGAGAAGGAAATGGCAACCCACTCCAGTATTCTTGCCTGGAGAATCCCGGGGACGGCGGAGCCTGGTGGGCTGCCGTCTATGGGGTCGCACAGAGTCGGACACAACTGAAGCGACTTAGCAGCAGCAGCAGCAGCAGAAACTTCCTAAACTAAAATGTAAAGAGAAAAATAAAAAAGAACATCTAAAAACTGGGGAATAAAAAGATGTGTAGGATATTTATAATTGGAATACCAGAGAAGAGAGAATGGGGCAAAATAAATACCTGAAGAAATACTCTGAGAACATTCTAGAAGTATTAACAGGCTTAAGATATTCAGGGACACCAAAAAAAGATAAGATACCAAGAAAACAAAACTAACAGATTTTAAAAAACCCCACACAGCTAGACATATCATATTTAAACTACATAAGACCAAAGACAATGAGAATATCAAGAAAGAAACCAAAGGAAATAAAATACCTTCTCTACACAGGAACAGGGTAAAATTTCTGACTTTTGTCAGAAACCTGCAAAGCAGGAAGAGTACAGTAAGTGGGATAGAGGAAGAGCTAATGCAAACAAAAATAAACCAACACTTTATTTAAAGAAGTCACCTATTGATATTGTGGGCTCATTTAACTTCTAAAAGATTGATATAACACTGTAAGACAATCTTATGTAAAACTAAACATTTAGATATTTATAAACTAAAAACTGTCAAGAAAATATTGATTTGCTTTTTTGTGACTTGAAATAAAATATATATTTACCTAGCATATTGTAAGTTTTTTTTTCTCATATTTTATTTCATTAACCTGGAGAACACATATTAGGAAATGTAAGATTACCATTGTCATTCTATCCTTTTGTTTGATGCTGAGTATGAAGCTGTCAGGATTTGAGATGATATAAAGGAATGAATACATTTTCTTTAATGTGCATGCATGCTAAATCACTTTAGTCATGTCTGACTCTTTGCAACCCTATGGACTGTAGCCCACCACCCTCCCCTGTCCATTGAATTCTTCAGGCAAGAATACTGGAGTGGATTGCCATGTCCTACTCCAGGCGATCTTCCTGACCCATGGATCAAATCTGCAGCTCCTGTGGCTCCTGCATTACAAACAGATTCTTTACAGCTGAGCCACCAGGGAAGCCCAAAACCACATTGGAGATGTTAAATTTGATAATAGTTTTCAATGATATACTTTTTATTTTTTAAGTGAAAAATTAATATAAGAAGAAATAATAAAATCAATACCAAAGAAAATCAAGGAATATTAAACTGGATCTTAAAATGTTTTGTTGTGCTTTGCTTAGAATACGTTTTTAAGGAGAGAGAACAGAAAAAGTAAGACCAGATGACAATCATTTGATGGAAACCATAGAGTAACTATAGATAAACAAATAACAAGCCACAAAACCACAATGGTGTTCTGGAAGAAATAATATATTCAAGTTAATACTTTCTGAGAAAATATGATGATAAGGTGGATATTCAGAGAAAATTACTTTGAAAATAGGGATTGCAATTCACTAAAAACAAAGGCAGAGAATTACATCCAGCCACTTGCAGCCCTTCAAAGAATGATAACCCCAACAGTTGCCAATTTCCTAAGTTGCAGAGAAAGCCTTCTTATGAGGAAGGGATAGAACTGATAGGCTCCTCCTGTGCCTCAGCTGGTAAAGAATCCACATGCAATGCAAGATGACCCAGGTTCAATCCCTGGGTTGGGAAAATCCCCTAGAGAAGGGAATGGCAACCCACTCCAGTATTCTTGCCTGGAGAATCCCATGGACAGAGGAGCCTGGTGGGCTACAGTCCACGGGGTAGCAAAGAATAAAACATAACTGAGCGACTAACACTTTCACATTTTGGCCAAGGAACAGACATCTGCCAAGTTTCCCAACATTCTTTTGTATACAGATCTAATATTTGCAAAGTAGTCATTAGAGTTTTTCAGCCCACTCAGAAAAAAATGAGTTGGCTCTATATATACATCAATGTCTTTCATGTTCAAATGTTTTTCTTCTGAATATAAAAATTAATATGTGAAATATAAAAGGTTGTCTGTATTTTGTGACCAAATTCAGGATGATTTAGTAAACTAGGAAAAATATACATCGTTAAAAAATATAGTGTAGCCATAGGTAGTAAGGTTATATGGAGCTGAAATTATTAGCTGGATTTTATGTGATAGGAAAGAAAGCACTCTTGAAATATGTATTCTAAAAGGTAACAGAAAAATATAATAATATTATTGGAAAAGGTTCAAAGAAATTTATAGAAAGAGTAGAAATACACTATAATTTTAGCTTTTGTGTAACTAAAGGGGTAATGAGAACATATCACAAATCTCCCATCCAAAAGAACAGATTTTTTAATTAAAAAAGCTATTCTCATGGTTTTTATGAACACACATAATTAATATTTGCATGATGCTAGATAGTTCACAAGGCATCTTTCTATATTCTATCTCATTTAATCCTTATGGTCATTCCAAAAGGCAGAAATAAAGGATATTCTTGGCTCGGAGATGTTACTTAACCTCCTCAAGATGACAGACCAGATGAAGGATGGGATTCAGACTTGAACTCTTTTTTTTAATTAATTAATTTTAATTGTAGGCTAATTTCTTTATAATATTATAGTGGTTTTTGCCATACATTGACATGAATCAGCCATGGGTGTGCATGTGTTCCACATCCTGAATCCTGCCTCCCACCTCTCTCCCCATCCCATCCCTCAGGGTCATCCCATTGCACCAGCCCTGAGTGCCCTGTCTCATGCATCAAACTTGGACTGGTGATCTATTTCACATATGGTAATATACAGGTTTCAATGCTATTCTCTCAAACCATCCCACCCTCGCCTTCTCCCACAGAATCCAAAAGTCTGTTCTTTACATATGTGTCTCTTTTGCTGTCTCACATATAGGGTCAAGTTTTTTGTTTGATACCAATTCTGCATCTTTTGGGCTTCCCTGGTAGCTCAGATGATACAGAATCTGCTTGCAATACAAAAGTACTAGTAAAAACTACTAGTCAGCTTTTCATGTTGAAACAACTACATTCAGATGTTTCCTAAGAACAGATAGATATTTGGTCTGTATTTGCATAATCATATGATATACAACTATACATGTCTTTTTTTTTTTTTTTTTTTAGGACAAAAAGAGTCTATTGCCAACGTAATTTCAATACTGAAGCATCTTTAGAACAAACATTAGTCACAGCTTTAAATGATAGTTGTATTTTTTTAATCAGTTTGAGAAATCTTATCATCCATTCTTAATGTAAACAATGGATTTTAATTAGTATATGCTGAAAGAAACTGAGACAATTTTTTCCTTTCTTTTTTGAAATCATCAATAGACCATGAGTGATGTATACTGGCAAAGGAGTTAGAGAATAAAAGATAGATTGATTCATATCATGCCCTATCTATTACTATTATTAATAATACGGTTACAAACAGTGAAATAAAAAAAAGCCTAACTGCATATATAAGTACAGGATAAAAGATATCACTTTTCTGTTTATGTGGAAATATAAATTAAAAACTATAATTTGTGTTAAATTAGGAACAAAATTATTTGAAGATTAATCTTTTTTCTTTGCCTCATAAAATTTTAGTTTTTAAAAAGGTAATTACTCAGCAACTTGTTTAGTCATTATTAGTAAATTGTGATAGGCAATATATTTCTTTATTCTTTCCACATTTTAAAAGGTACTTAATTTTGTTATTTTACATTTTTATTTTAGTAGAATATTATTAACCATAAGTCTGTGATGTATTTTATCATCAGTTCATGACTTTTATTCTCTCCAAACACTGAAGGTATAATCATTTCTAGCTCTGCTCCCATAAGCACATGTCTTTATGATTATTGCAGATGAGAGTACATTTTAAGAATATTTCAGACCATGTGTCTATGTATAATTCAGCATCAAATTCATAAATATATGTTTGTGCACATATATATATATGAAATTCATCAAATCTCATTGTGATAGTCATGTTCTATAAAGTTGCTTCAAACATGAAATTACCAAATACTAAACTGTTGCTCCTGGAGAAAATGCGTGTGTATGTATTTGTGTGATTATGTCACAAAGTTTAAGATCTTAAACTCTAAAGTAACTAATCATGGTAGAGTCTATTTTCTTTAACTTAAAAAGAAAAATTGAGCTTCCGAAGTAAGTGACCATATTATCTGAGACTGCTCCACTAACAGGCGCCAGAGCTGGGATTCAAATCCATCCAACTGGCCCCAGAGCCAGAACCTCTTGCATTCTACACACTTCCCTACTATCGTTTCCTGTACCATCTCATGCATGAGAGTAGAAACAAGGCAGAGGTCATCTTGTTGGACCTGAGCTGGGAACATTGCATGAGGTGGCTCAAATCTTTTGGCCTGAATGGGTTCAGGGATAACTGAAAATGCTGTCAACGTTGATTCTGTGTTTCATAATAGATTTTAGTAAATTGGCAAATTCAAATAGTGAACATTGACTATATATATGCAAATTTGATTTATTTAAATTATCAGTACAGTCAAGTGGATGTTTTTTTTGGAGACCCAATCTCAGTTGCTTCAGTTCTATATGGTCATTTTATAATGAATGTTCATGTTGTTTTATGAAGCATGAAGAATCTATTTGATTGCATCACCCCTGCTTCCATAGACTTGATTTGAGCTCTTTTCTTAATTACACTGTTAAAAGAACATTCCCTTGTTAAATCTAGCATCCCAGAATAATATACAAAGCACATTGAGTGAATCAGAATTTTAGTTATTTCTTCACCCTCTCATTAATTTGTAATATGGCATTTGATAGTTCTTATTAAGTTATGCCATTACTTATATAAATTGCCAGAATAAAAATAATTGCAAAGTACTTAGAAACATATTAAATGTAAGTTCTTGCTTCATATGATAATTTTATTTCATAGCAAAAAATAGATGTTTTAAATATTATTAAATATCAGGAAAAGATATTAAAGCTTTGTGTTAGATTTCCTGTCACATGCCTGGTCTCAGGAATTTCAAAGTAAGAGGTGGATTTTCACTTTCTGTACACAATATAAAAATGTATAGTAATATGAGAAAATAGGCACGGATATGCATGTATTTTATATGACCAATAATCCATTATTATTTCCATATGAGGGCTTACAATGTGGAATGACCAATGTATTTTCTAAAAAATTTACTATGACATTGCCATATTTCATGGAGATATAAAAGTGAAAGATCTGATATTTTTAATAGAACATTTCAACTATGTTCAAAATTAATTTGTAATATATCATTTTTTCCAAAGCTGATTGTTGTTTTGGGTTATTAGGGTCTGAAGTAAGATTAGATTAATCCTTTTTTAGGCATCCTCCTTGTCTTTTGCCTTATATATTATTTTTTGTAGGTCTTTTAATAACTTTAAAGATTGTCAGTACTGCAAAACAAAGGGCTAAACTGAGGATAAAATGAATGAAGTGGTACAAAAATGCTATTTTGTCAGCTATTTTAGATGTGTCTAACAAAATTATCATACTATCCTAAGTAGTTTACATATAGTTAACATTATAGAACATATATAAACAATAAATTTCAATGAGCTAATGACTTATACTGGGATTCTAATTTTAGTAGGTGTGACAGAGATTTCCTACTCTCCCAATAAAACGATTACAATAATTCATAAAGTATACAATGCACTGATAAGTTAACAGGAAAATAATGTCTACTTAGAAGTCAAATCCAAGTGAAAACAGAAACTCTTTAGGGACCATTTAGGTGATTATGGGGCTTCCCTAATAGTTCAGTTGGTAAAGAATTCACCTGCAATGTAGGAGACCCTGGTTTGATTCCTGGATTGGGAAGGTTTGATTCCCTTCCTCTGGAGAAGGGATAGGCTACCCACTCCAGTATTCTTGGGCTTCTCTTGTGACTCAGCTGATAAAGAATCTGCCTGCAAGGTGGGAGACCTAGGTTTGATCCCTGGGTTGGTAAGATGACCTGGAGAATGGAAAGGCTGCCCACTCCAGGATTCTGGCCTGGAGAATTCCACCAACTGTATAGTCCATGGGGTCACAAACAGTAGGAAATGACTGAACAATTTCACTTTCACTTTCATGTGGCTACAGGTTGAACTGAGGAGAGGTACAGTTAGTACAGAGATGGGTGATTTGGGACACTGATCCATCTCATAATGTAGCTTGCTTACCTTCTCTTCTTCTTGATCCATGACATACCTCTTCCGTCTTACAGTGGATTGCTGCTGAGTCCACCCAAGTTCATGATTTGATGATGGATCTCACATAACCTACCTCATGGTAGATCACTCTAGGTGCTGGTTACTTGACCAGATATTTTATTTTTACCAGGTCAAGGAGCATGCAGGAGGTGTCATTTGAGTGCCATGTAGTTCTCCACTGCAGAAAGCATGGCCTTGTTCTAGAAACTGAGATCTACATGGTGATTCTTTCGTCAAGCCTTATCATAAACTCCACTGAATGTCTTTTGTAATCACAGATACCTCTAGTATCTTAGCTCCTACTGTGTTGGTTGACTGAGTAGTTTTCACCATAGTCTAGACACGCTGCAAAGTCTTTTCTTACTCTGGTTCCACTCAAACCTGCTGCTTTTCATGCCACTAGATACATGGGTCACAGTAATAGTCTCATGTGTGGAATACACTGCCTTCAAAACCCCCCAAAATATAACGAGGCTATTTCCTCTTTAATGTGTGTGTGTGTGTATGTGTGTGTGTGTTAGTCACTGTCATGTCTGACTCTTTGTCACCCCATGGACTGTAGCTCTCCAGGCTCCTCTGTCCATGGAATCCTCTAGGCAAGAATACTGGAGTGGTTTGCCATTCCCTTCACCAGGGGAATCTTCCCAACCCAGGGATCAAACCCAGGTCTCCCGTGTTGCACACAGATTCTTTACCATCTGAGTACCAGGGAAGTACCTTCTATTTTAATAGTAGAAAGTATAAGATGCAATGATGTGTCTTTTGGGGGCTTCCCTGGTGGCTCAGCAGTAAAGAATCTGCCTGCAATGCAGGAGCCACAGGAGATGTGAGTTCAATTGCTGAGTCAAGAAGATTCCCTGGAGTAGGAAATGACAACTCACTCCAGTATTCTTGCCTGGAGAATCCATAGACAGGGGAGCCTGGTGGGATACAGCTCATAGGCACAAAAAGTTGGACATGGCTGAAGCTGCTTAGCACGCAAGCATGTGTCTTGTGCTTTGTCAGGTATGTCCCAGCATGCATCTTCCAACTGGACTCCTAAAAACTTTGATATGGTAGAACCCTAAATCTTCTTTAGCCTTATGTCTTATCCTCTGGAGAACATGTTTTAGTATGATCTCCATATCTTGTTCATCTAGTCTGATCACAATGGATCAACATAGTGGACCAGAGTAGTAATCTTTGAAATAACCAATGGTATAAGTCTGTAGGGAGTATATTAAACAGAGGTGGAGGAGTTAAAATGGCCTGGGCCATTAACTACATGTATTTGTCTCTTGCAAATATGAACATTTTCTTATCCAAATTCTTTAGAGTAATGGAGAACAATGCCTTCACCAGTTCATTGGCCACATTCCAAACCTAAGGTTTGGTCTGCTATGGTATTGAGTACAGCAGCTGTAATGTAGGTAGAATTTATGATTTTCCCCTAGGATCCATATGATATTTGTGAAGGCCAGACTGGAGGATTAAACAGAGATAAAATGGTATGAAAAAAATTGTCTAGGAATGCAAGGGATCCACGCACATATGGACACCTTATCTTTGACAAAGGAGGCAAGAATATACAATGGATTAAAGACAATCTCTTTAACAAGTGGTGCTGGGAAATCTGGTCAACCACTTGTAAAAGAATGAAACTAGAACACTTTCTAACACCATATACAAAAATAAACTCAAAATGGATTAAAGATCTCAACGTAAGACCAGAAACTATAAAACTCCTAGAGGAGAACATAGGCAAAACACTCTCTGACATACATCACAGCAGGATCCTCTATGACCCACCTCCCAGAATATTGGAAATAAAAGCAAAAATAAACAAATGGGACCTAATTAAACTTAAAAGCTTCTGCACATCAAAGGAAACTATTAGCAAGGTGAAAAGACAGCCTTCAGAATGGGAGAAAATAATAGCAAATGAAGCAACTGACAAACAACTAATCTCAAAAATATACAAGCAACTCCTACAGCTCAACTCCAGAAAAATAAATGACCCAATCAAAAAATGGGCCAAAGATCTAAATAGACATTTCTCCAAAGAAGACATACAGATGGCTAACAAACACATGAAAAGATGCTCAACATCACTCATTATCAGAGAAATGCAAATCAAAACCACTATGAGGTACCATCTCACACCAGTCAGAATGGCTGCAATCCAAAAGTCTACAAATAATAAATGCTGGAGAGGCTGTGGAGAAAAGGGAACCCTCTTACACTGTTGGTGGGAATGCAAACTAGTACAGCCACTATGGAGAACAGTGTGGAGATTCCTTAAAAAACTGGAAATAGAACTGCCTTATGATCCAGCAATCCCACTGCTGGGCATACACACTGAGGAAACCAGAATTGGAAGAGACACGTGTACCCCAATGTTCATCGCAGCACTGTTTATAATAGCCAGGACATGGAAGCAACCTAGATGTCCATCAGCAGATGAATGGATAAGAAAGTGGTGGTACATATACACAATGGAGTATTACTCAGCCATTAAAAAGAATACATTTGAATCAGTTCTAATGAGGTGGATGAAACTGGAGCCTATTATACAGAGTGAAGTAAGCCAGAAGGAAAAACACCAATACAGTATACTAACGCATATATATGGAATTTAGAAAGATGGTAACGACAACCCTGTATACGAGACAGCAAAAGAGACACTGACGTATAGAACAGTCTTATGGACTTTGTGAGAGAGGGAGAGGGTGGGAAGATTTGGGAGAATGGCATTGAAACATGTAAAATATCATGTAAGAAACGAGATGCCAGTCCAGGTTCAATGCACGATACTGGATGCTTGGGGCTAGTGCACTGGGACGACCCAGAGGGATGGTATGGGGAGGGAGGAGGGAGGAGGGTTCGGGATGGGGAACACATGTATACCTGTGGTGGATTCATTTTGATATTTGGCAAAACTAATACAATTATGTAAAGTTTAAAAATAAAATAAAATTAATTTAAAAAAATAAATTCCCATAATTAAAAACAAAACAAAAAAAAATTGTCATGCTTTAGGTCTTTATGGGTGGCATTATTAGTTTGCCACCTCCTCTTAGAATGCAGTAATATTTTAGAATTTTTACCTTGGATGAAAATGGCAATTCTGATGCTCATTTGGCATTCTCCTAATAATAACTTGTATACCACAGGCCAAGTAAACAATGTGGTGTTTCTCCCAACTGCCAAGTGTATTCACTTCAGAACCCGGACATTGAGCAGTAGGTGCATCTATATATCCAGTAGACCTACAATGAGCTAGATCTGGGTCATGATTCTATTTACTATCTGTATACTTATGCTCCCATTCTAAGAGGCCAGCCATGCTGTTTATTTTCTTGGGCCTAGTAAGAATTTGAATCGTCCTCAAACATTTAAGTATTCCACTTTCTGCTGGGTAAGTTTACACTAGTGGGAAACTGTTGAAAATTTATCACATACAATTGGCATGATATTATTGGGTCCTTCCTTTGAGTCTCTTTCAGTCTCTTAGTGAGTTATGAGTCTATGAACTGGATGAGGTATGAAAGCTGAGCAAGAGATTTTAACTTCATTGGCAAGAGATTTTAATTCCACCTGCTTATCCTTCCCCTTTATTTATTTTGATTGTGTAAACTAAGCCCTTATTGTCCACCTATCTTTCTTGCCACCATGAAAGTAATTTTCTATCAACCACTTCCATAGTTGTCTATAAATAAGTTCCCCCTGACTGCTAATCCATTCTTCATACTCATTAAAACATTTGTACCTGCTTTGTTTCTGATGATTAAGTGGACAATGTTAAATTTATTAAAGGATTCTTTTCTCTTTCTTGCTATTTGTGAGCCCAGTTCCTGAACATTATCTCCTTTAGCCTGGCCTATAGAAAGGCAGCTACCACTGAGATTCTTGGTGATGCTGGTGTCCTCCTCACCAAGGCATTCCTTAATGCTTTAGTAAATGAGTGCCCTTCCATGGAATATACTAAGCTTTGAAATATATCTTGATATCCAGTAAAATTAGTCCTATCATATTTATCTGTTTTTTACTATTCTCTTTCCTGTTATTTATCTATTAATTTACATATTAACTTTATACTATATTTTTCAATTTCCACTCAAAAACTATTCGGATTTAGATTGACATTGCATGCTGTGATAGGCAGTAACAGTCTTAACTCCTGATTCTCTGATGGCTCCCAAGATAACCACTTCCTAGTACATATGTCTTGTATAATTTCTTCCCCTTGAGTGTGGGTAGAACCTGTTAATATGATGCAATATTATTCCTTTGATGATGTTATGTTTTATGAGAATTATAATAAGATTGTTACACTTATGGTTGCATTATATAAGACTCCAACTGGCAGAATAGAGTGAGGATCACCTGCTGGACTTAAATAATAAGCCAGCATGTTGTGAGAGGACTATATTGTAGGAACCTGTTTTTGAACTGTGGTGTTGGAGAAGACTCTTGAGAGTCCCTTGGACTGCAAGGAAATCCAACCAGTCCATTCAGAAGTAGATCAGCCCTGGGATTTCTTTGGAAGGAATGATGCTAAAGCTGAAACTCCAGTACTTTGGCCACCTCATGTGAAGAGTTGACTCATTGGAAAAGACTTTGATGCTGGGGGGGATTGGGGGCAGGAGGAGAAGGGGACGACAGAGGATGAGATGGCTGGATGGCATCACTGACTCGATGGACGTGAGTCTGAGTGAACTCCGGGAGTTGGTGATGGACAGGGAGGCCTGGCATGCTGCGATTCATGGGGTCGCAAAGAGTCGGACACGACTGAGTGACTGAACTGAACTGAACTGAGTCTTATCTATAGGAACTGAGAGCAGCTCTGGTTAACAGCCAGCAGAAAAACAGAGACTTCAGCTGTTGCTGTACAACCTCGAGGAACTGAAATCCACCAACATGAAGCTCATTTGAGCTTCAGATGAGACTGAAGACCTGACTGACAATTTAATTTCAGCCTTAAGGTACCTTGAACAGAGAACTTAGTTGAGCCCTGATCAAACTTCTGGCATATAGAAGATGGTAGGTAATAAATGGGTATTATTTTAATCTGTTAATTCTGTCATAACATGTTACTCAGCAATAGAAACTTAACAAACATTCTACAGCAAATTGATATCAGTATAATATTGAGCCTGCTGATCCTTACATAATTTAATACTTTACTTATTATGTCTTATTTATCTCAAAACTGAATTTATGACATTCTGAATAAACATATTAAACATGCTATTTTAATTTCAGAACAACAGTTTGTGGTAGCCAAAAAGAAAAAGTAAATCACCCAAATTCACAAATAAAATCCATCAATATTAGAAAAGATACATTATTTGTGCTAGACCTTATACTGGAATAAAATGATAAAATGTAGCTGACACAAAGACAATTGCACTAATTTTATCAACATATAAATAAAGATAGATCTCTGGAGCTAAAGTTGAGTCAAAAAGCAGTTGTGGCAGGGAAGATAAAGTACAACTTCATTATTTAAAATTTGAAATGCACAGAACTCAATAGTACAATTTTTGAGATATAAACATCAGTAAATCAAGGAAGAAAAATGAGTATAGTAAATACAAAATTCAGGAGAGTAGTTACAGCTAAATACAGAAAGCTACATAGAGACCCACGAGTGCTTTTCAAACTGAGAAGTAATTTGGTTGATTTTCATGTATTTTTATTATTTTATACCATTAATATACCATATAAATATCTGTGTATACTCAATATTTGATAAGAATAAAATAAAAGAGTGCTAGAAATCCCTAGGCTAATTGTTCATGCTTTATTAACAGTGTCATAATAATATGTTATTTATGCAGGACATAGTCAAAGATTTATCTTCTCAGTAATGTGTGAAATGAGAACTGTGACATTAGAGACATAGACTAATGTATCGCCATTTCTCCTCTCATTTAGAATTGAGACTATATCAGAAGATAAATTAGTTCTGTGGTCTCTTAGACTTGTGCTAGGTAACATGAGTTTCTTTTACCAACATACTGTCAGTCACCATCCTGAGTTTAGATTCATGATGATGCTGTTTCCTCTGTAATAATAGCCCAGAGAAAGACAACAGAAATCTTAATGCTTAGCTTTAGCTGTATCTAATGGAAGAAAATTGCTGCTTTAACTTCTTACTAACTGAGATTGACTGGCAATTACTCACCTCTTTCCTATCAGTGTGTATACAGAGATTAATGTGAAACTAAATATTCTAAAGTATCAGTTTCTCACCTTTTCTTTTTACTTCTAAGAAATCATTAAAATAAAATGTGGTTACTGCCAGGATTTTGGAAAACATATAATACAGAGAAACTGAAGAAAAAGCTAGAATAACAATATCAGCATTTTGAGTGCAATTTCTTTAGTTTTCTCCACATAAAAATACTGTCATAAAGAAAATTTTGTTCCACCCTGGTTTTTGTTTTTGTTTTTTTTTTTTTCCACTTAGAATTCTCTCATGTCATTGTTATTCAAATACATGATTATAAATCACTGCATATTTCCTATATGAATGATTTGTAATTTAATTAATTTCTATCCTATTAATAGACATGAATTTGAGTTCAATGTTTTGCTATTATTTAAATGCTGCAAGTGAATTTTTCTTTGAAAACTGTCTTTGACAGTGTATTGATTGTCTTCTACATAAGAGTAAAATATTAACTTAGATGCATTTCTAAGTCTTACATCTACCCTTATCATGAAAGGAAATTCCAGTTCTATTCCTTCAATTTATTGTTTTATTTCTCTTGACTTGCTTTACACTCTGTCAAGTTTCTGGTTTGCCACATTCATTCTGTCTTATTTTTTGGTGTAGAATTGAGGAGCCATGGAGAAAATGTATAGGGATATCATAGAGTTGGACTAATCTAGTGGGAAAGGTTTTTGTTTTTGTTTTTGCTGTTTTTTAATGTCATCTTGAAAGAGGGCAGCTTCACCAAGTGAGAGAGTAGGTGGAAAAAAGGAAATTTTTAAAAATGGTTGTTCTTATCTAAGATAAACAGTTCCACAGGAGTGTTATAAAAACAGAATAAATTGTTTTGCTTTAAATTTTATATTGGTTGATGATGTGGTGCCTTTTTTGACTACGATATTATTTTAAACTGGAATATGAAGGTCACTGTTTCATTAATTATATACATCCATAAGGAAAGATCAAAGTACCAGCACACCTTGGATCATGGAGAAAGTAAGGGAGTTCCAAAAAAACAGCTACTTCTGCTTCATTGACTCCACAAAGCCTTTAACTGTGTGGATCACAACAAACTATGGAAAATTTGTAAAGGTATGGGAGGACGAGACCACCTTACATGTCAAGGAGCAACAATTAGAACTGGGCATGGAACAACTGGTTAAAAATTGGGAAGGGAGTAGTATATTACTACCCTGCTTACTTAACTTCTATGCAGAGTACATCATGGGAAACAAAAGGATGGATGAATCACAAGCTAGAATCAAGATTGCTGGGAGAAACAACACCAACGTCAGATATGCAGATGATATCACTCTAATGGCAGAAAGTGAAGAACTAAAGAGCCCCTTGATGAAAGTAAGAGAAAAGAGTGAAAAAGCTGGCTTGAAACTCAACATTCAAAAAACTAAGATCATGGAATCCAGTCTCATCACTTCATGGCAAATAGAAGGGGGAAAAGTGGAAGCAGTGACAGATTTTATTTTTTTGGGCCCCAAAATCACTGCTGTGTGTGACTGCAGCCATGAAATTAAGGCATTTGCTCCTTGGAAGGAAAGCTATGACCAATGTAGACAGCATATTGAAAAACAGAGACATCACTTTGCAGACAAAGTCAAAGCTATGGTTTTTCTAGTAGTCACATACAGATCTGAGAGTTGGATGGTAAATATGGCTGAGCACCGAAGAACTGATGGTTTTGAATTGTAATACCGGAGAAGACTCTTGAGAGTCCTTTGGACTGCAGGGAGATAAAACCAGTCAATCCTAATGGAGATTAACCCTGAATATTCATTGGAAGGACTGGTCTTGAATCTCCAATTCTCTAGGCACCTGATGCAAAGAGCTGGATTATTGGAAAAGCCCCTGAAGCTGGTAAAGATTGAAGGAAAGAGAAGAAGATGGCCGAAGATAAGATGTTTTGAGACTATCACTGACTCAGTGGATATGAATTTGGGCAAACTTGGGGAGAGAGTTGAGGACAGAGGGGCCTAACTGCAGTCTATGGGGTCACAAAGTCAGAAGTGACTTAGCAACTGAACAACAGCAGTCTCCATATTCAGTGAATCAAAAATGCTAATGATCAAATCACTTTCAGATTAAATTTAAACTATGAAGGAAACTATGGCAAATACCTCATATCAATACCGAAATTGTACAAAATGAAATAACCAAGTATCATTTTTCCAACTATCAACTTTACAAACAGTTTTGCACAATGAGAATATTCCACTTTTGTATGAAATAAGTACTATTGGCATTCTTAAATAAAACTACTGAAGAGGATATATTGACCTAATCTTTAGAGAAAGCAATTTTGAGAGGTCATGAGAGAACAGTGATCTTTCCTTTTTATTGTTGTTCAGTCTCTAAGTCGTGTCTGGAGTTTGCTCACATATATGTCCATTGAGTTGGTGATGCTCTTTAACCATCTCATCCTCAGTCAGTCCCTTCTTCTTTTTCCTTCAGTCTTTCTCAGCATCAAGATCTTTTCCAGTGAGTCAGCTCTTCACATCAGGTGGGCAAAATATTGGAGCTTCAGCTTCAGCAACAGTCCTTCCAGTGAACATTCAGGGTTGATTTCCTTTATGATTGACTGGTTTGATATTGCAGTACAAGGGACTCTCAAGAGTTTTCTTAAGCACCATAATTCAAAACCATCAATTCTTTGGTGCTCAGTCTTCTTTATGGTCCTACTCTCACTTCTATACATGGCTACTTGAAAAACCACAGCTTTGACTTTGTCAAAAATGTAATGTCTCTGCTTTTTAATATGCTGTGTACATTGGTCATAGCTTTCCTTCCAAGAAGGAAAGTTAGTCTTTTTTTTTTTTTTTTCTGTTTGTTTGCTTTGCTTTGTTTATTTTGCTTAATTCTTTTTCTTTTTTTTCTAATTTTATTTTATTTTTAAACTTTACATAATTGTATTAGTTTTGCCAAATATCAAAATGAATCCACCACAGGTATACATGTGTTCCCCATCCTGAACCCTCCTCCCTCCTCCCTCCCCATACCATCCCTCTGGGCCGTCCCAGTGCACCAGCCCCAAGCATCCAGCATCGTGCATCGAACCTGGACTGGCAACTTGTTTCCTACATGATATTTTACATGTTTCAATGCCATTCTCCCAAATCTTCCCACCCTCTCCCTCTCCCACAGAGTCCATAAGACTGTTCTATACATCAGTGTCTCTTTTGCTGTCTCGTACACCGGGTTATTGTTACCATCTTTCTAAATTCCATATATATGCGTTAGTATACTGTATTGGTGTTTTTCCTTCTGGCTTACTTCACTCTGTATAATAGGCTCCAGTTTCATCCACCTCATTAGAACTGATTCAAATGTATTCTTTTTAATGGCTGAGTAATACTCCATTGTGTATATGTACCACAGCTTTCTTATCCATTCATCTGCTGATGGACATCTAGGTTGCTTCCATGTCTTGGCTATTATAAACAGTGCTGCGATGAACATTGGGGTACACGTGTCTCTTTCCCTTCTGGTTTCCTCAGTGTGTATGCCCAGCAGTGGGGTTGCTGGATCATAAGGCAGTTCTATTTCCAGTGGAGAAAAGTTAGTCTTTTAATTCCATGGCTTCTCTCACTGATGGCAGTGATTTTGTAGCCCAGGAAACTAAAATCTGTCACTGCTTCCACTTTTCCCCCTTCTATTTGCCATGAAATGATGAGACTGGATGCTATGATCTTAGTTATTTGAATGTTGTTTCAAACCAACTTTTTCACTCTCCTTTTTCACCCTCATCAAGAGGCTTTTTAGTTCATCTTCATTTCCTGCCTTTGAAGTGGATTCATCTGCATATCTGAAGTTGTTCATGTTTTGCCTGGCAGTCTTGATTCTAGCTTGTGATTCATCTACCCTTTCATTTCTCATGATGAACTCTGCATAAAAGTTAAATAAGCAGGGTAGCCGATCTACAGCCTTGTTGTACTCTTTCCCCAATTTTGAACCACTCAATTGTTCTATGTCCAGTTCTAATTGTTGCTTCTTGACCCACACACAGGTTTCTCAGGAAACAGTTAAGGCAGTCTGATATTCCCATCTCTTTAAGAAGTTTTCCATAGATTGTTGTAATCCACTTAGTCAAAGACTTTTGCATAGTCAATGAAGCAGAAGTAGCTTTTTATAGAATTCCTTTGCTTTCTCCATGATCCAACAAATGTTGGCAATTTGAACTCTGATTTCTCTGCCTCTTTGAAATTCAGTTTGTACATCTGGAAGTTCTTCATTCACAATACTGCTGAAGCCTAGGGTGAAGAATATTGAGCATAACCTTGCTAGCATGTAAAATAAGTGTGTTGTCCAGTACTCGAATATTCTTTGTCATTGTCTTTCTTTGGGATTGGAATAAAAACTGACCTTTTCCAGTCCTGTGGCCACTGCTAAGTTTTCCAAATATGCTGATATACTGAGTGCAGCACTTTAACATCATCATCTTTTAGGATTTTAAATAGCTCAACTGGAATTTCATCACCTCTACTAGTCTTTTTCATAGTAATGTTTCCTAAGGCACTTGACTTCATTCTCCAGAATGTATAGTTCTTCCATGTATTCTTGCCACTTCTTCTTAATTTCTGCTTCTGTTATGTTCTTATAGTTTCTATCCTTTATTGTGCCCATCTTTGCATGAATTTTTCCCTTGATATGTCCAATTTTCTTGAAGAAATCGCTAGTCTTTTCCATTCAATTCTTTTTTCTCTATTTCCTTTGCACTGCTCATTTTAAAAGGCCTTCTTACCTCTCCTTGATGTTCTCTGGAACTGTGCATTCAGTTTGATATATGTTTCCCTTTCTCCATTGCAATTTGCTTTTCTTCCTTTTCTTGTAAAGCCTCCTCTGACATCCACTTTGCCCTCTTTGTTTTTCTTTGGGATGGTTTGGTCCCTGTTTCCTATACAGTGTTAAGAGCTTTGGTCCATAGTTCTTTAGGCATTCTGACTACCAGATTTAATCCTTTGAATCTATTCATCACCTCTACTGTATAAATATAAGGGATTTGATTTAGGTCACACCTGAATAGCCTAATGATTTTTCCTACTGTCTTCAATTTAAGTCTGAATTTTGCAATAAGGGCTGATGATCTGAGCCACAGTCAGGTCTAGGTCTTGTTTTTGCTGACTGTATAGAGCTTTTCCATCTTTGGCTGCAAAGAACATAAACAATTTGATTTTTCTATTGACCATATGGTGACTTCCACATGTAGAATTGTCTCATGGGTTGTTGGAAAAGGGTGTTTACTATGACCAGTGAGTTCTTTTGACAAAATTCTGTTAGCCTTGTCTTGCTTCATTTTGTATGTCAAGGCCAAACTTGCCTGTTATTCCAGGTATCTCCTGACTTCTTGCTTTTGCATTGGAACCCCCTCTGATGAAATGGACATTTTTTGGGGGGGGGAGGGTGATGGTTCTAGAAATTGTTGTAGGTCTTCATAGAACCTGTCAACTTCAGCTTCTTCAGACTTAGTGGTTAGGTCATAGACTTGGATTACTGTGATATTGAATGGTTTGTCTTGGAAAGGTAACTGAAATAATTCTTCCATTTTTGAGGTTGTATCCAAGTATTGCATTTTGGACTCTTTTGTTGACTATGAAGGCTACTCCATTTCTTCTAAAGGATTCTTGCCCATGGTAGTAGATTTAATGATCATCTGAGTTCACTTTACCCATTCCTGTCCATTTTAGTTCACTGATTCCTAAGATGTCAGTGTACAGTCTTGTCATCTCCTGTTTGACATGTCCTATTTACCTTGATTCATAGACCTAACATTCCAGGTTCCTATGCAATATTGTTCCTTACAGCATCAGACTTTACTTTTGTCACCAGACATATCCACAACTGAGCATTGTTTCTACATTGGCCCAGCCACTTCATTCTTTCTGGAGTTATTAGAATTGCTCTCCACTCTTCTGCAATAGCATATTGGACACCCTCTGACCTGAGGGCTCATCTTCCAGTATCGTATCTTTTTGCCTTTTCATACTGTCCGTGGGGTTCTCCAGGCAAGAATACTGGAATGATTTCATTTCTTCTACCAGTGGATCACATTTTGTCAGAACTCCTCACTGTGACCTAGCTATCTTGCATGGCCCAGCACCACATGGCTCATAGTATAGTGTTTATTTGCTCAGTCATGTCTGACTCTTTGCAACCCCATGGAATGTAGCCCACCAGGCTCCTCTGTCCATGTGGATTCTTCAGGCAAGAATACTGGAGTGGGTTGCCATGCCCTCCTCCAGGGGATCTTCCCCACCCAGGAATTGAACCAGGGTCTCCTGCATGACAGGTGGATTCTTTACCTGCTGAGCTACAAGAGAAACACTGGTAGCTCAACTTAAGGTGAGCGTGTAGCTTACACCTACAAGGTTTAAGCTTATGGTGCATGGTGTTGGATTCCTGATCTCTGAAGGAGAAGATTTAGCTTTCAGGTACCAGGCTTGATTACTCAGAGCTTTTGGATGACAGAAGATTCATTACAGTGAAAAAGGACAGAGAAAGCTTTTGACATCGACATCAGAAGGGGGACAGAGAGTGCCCTCCCCCCTGCCCTGCTAATCTTAGCAAGGAAGTTATATATTTTTTCAATTGGTTATTACGGTAAATCAAAAGAATGTATCAAGGTTGTAAAGGTCTTATCAGACCTACTCTCACATTTACATTTTATGATAATGGGATTAAAACTAACAATAGAAAGATCTTACTAGACCCACTCCCATAATATACGTTTCATTTGACAAGGTTAGGCAGAGGGTCTTAAGAAGGAGAAATATGTCTTCAAGCAGGATACATTGTTGTTCTATAATCATTGGTACACAGTTTAAACTAAGTTGTTCTGTTGTGTAATCATCAGCTCTGGGCTTAAAGAAAAAATGGTTTTATGTGATTAGGATGAAGGAATGTACAAAAATTTTTGTCCTTTTCTCTTTCTGGGGAGCCCCAGGCCCCTTTCTTCTTGGTGACCCCAGACTTCATATCAACCTAAGAATTGACTCTCTCAATAACTTCATTGCCTGATGCAAGTCTCTTCGCCACAACAAGTCTGTGATCCATGAAGGGGGGGGAGGATATGGAGATTTTATTTCTTTAATTGTATACCTCTGTGTTTGTTAGTTATATTTATCTATTAAGTTTCATATTTGTTGCAGTTGTCTCCCTCATCTTTATCATTTGATGTTCATTGTATTTTAGTTTTAAATATAGATATTAGCCCATGGCCCTGGCTGAGTGCTGAGAAGATGGTCAAATTGTAGAGGAAGTTGATGTGTTAACATTTTATGTAGTCAAATCAATTAACATTTTCCTTTATGATTTAATCTATTATTACATTCTCAGAAAGTCCTTGCCCATTCTGTATGTTCATGTTAGGTAGGTAGAATAGGGAAAAGGAGTCCAAAATGGCGGTGGTTAAAGACAAGGAAGGTCCGAGGACCAGAGTGAAGACTTCAGGCAGAACAAACAGCACTCCTGGCTAAGCCCAATTTGCATAGGGCAGGCCCAGGTGGAGGAAAAAAACATATAAAAGGAGGAGCCAAAGCGCTTTCTCATGGACTCTCTCCTGCGTGCGTGCACTCTTTTCTTTCTCTCTCTCTCTCTCTCTCCTGCTATCTGCTAAATAAAATAGAGCTGTAACACTGATTTGCCTAAGAGCTGTAGCACGATTTGTCCAAGACCCAAGAGCTGTGATGCGCCGAGGGCTTTAATGTCCGTCGCTCCAAATCTTTGTTGTGACGAGACAAAGAACCCAGGAACATACAGTCATGGCACCATAGATGTCAAGCGAGTGTATGTTCCTTGGTTCTTTGTCTCGTCACAACAAAGATTTGGAGCGATGGACATTAAAGCCCTCGGCGCATCACAGCTCTTGGGTCTTGGACAAATCATGCTGCAGCTCTTAGGCAAATCAGTGTTACAGCTCTATTTTATTTAGCAGATAGCAGGAGAGAGAGAGAGAGAGAGAAAGAAAAGAGTGCACGCACGCAGGAGAGAGTCCATGAGAAAGCGCTTTGGCTCCTCCTTTTATATGTTTTTTTCCTCCACCTGGGCCTGCCCTATGCAAATTGGGCTTAGCCAGGAGTGCTGTTTGTTCTGCCTGAAGTCTTCACTCTGGTCCTCGGACCTTCCTTGTCTTTTAGCCACCGCCATTTTGGACTCCTTTTCCCTATTCTACCTACCTAACATTCAGAATATGTTCATCTACATGTTTTAATGCTTATATTTATTACATTTGTCTTGTCCAGTTAGACAAGAAGAAATAACCTAAGAAGAACTAAAGAGTCTTTTGATGAAAGCGAAAGAGTAGAGTAATAAAGTTGGCTTAAAACTCAACATTCAGAAAATGAGGATCATGTCATCCAGTCCCATCACTTCATGGTAAATAGAAGGGGAAACAATGAAAACAGTGAGAGAATTTATTTTTGGGGGGCTCCAAAATCACTGCAGATGGTGACTGCAGCCATGAAATTAAAAGATGCTTGCTCCTTGGAAGAAAAGCTATGACCAACCTAGACAACATATTAAAAAGCAGAGACATTACTTTGCCAACAAAAGTCCTTTTAGTCAAAGTTATGATTTTCCCAGTAGTCATGTAAGTATGTGAGAGTTGGACTATAAAGAAAGCTGAGTACCAAAGAATTGATGTTTTTGAATTGTGTGGTGTTGGAGAAGACTCTTGAGAGTCCCTTGGAATGCAAGGAGATATAACCAGTCCATCCTGAATGAAATCAATCCTGAATCATTGAAAGGACTGATGCTGAAGCTGCAAGTCCAATGCTTTGCCGACCTGATGTGAAGAACTGACTCATTTGAAAAGACCCTGATGCTGGGAAAGATTGAAGGCGGGAAGAGAAGGGAATGACAGAAGATGAGATGATTGGGTGGCGTCACCGACCCAATGGACATGAGTTTGAGTAAGCTCCGGGAGTTGATGATGGACAGGGAAGCCTGGTGGGTTGTAGTCCATGGGGTCACAAAGAGTTGGACACGACTGAGTGACTGGACTGAACTGAACTGTCCAGCTGGAATTTGTTTTGGAATACAGTATGAAAAAAAAATTTACTTTTCCCTTACATGATTATCCAATTATTCCAATGTAATATGTTAAAAATATCAACTTTTTACTCTTAGTAAAATGATTTTTATTATGTATAAAATTTCTAATATATTACACGAATCAATCTATGATATCTAGTATTCAGAGTAACTTTTATGATAATTCCAAATTTATCTTGTACTTTAATATACAAGAATGCATCTCAGTAATCACCTTTTAAAAAAATGTCTCTCCTGTTCTTATTGTCTTCTTTTTCTGTAACATTCATAATTATTTTGCCATGTTATTTAAAAATCCCCATTGGAAAGTTGATTAGAAGTAGATTAAACATCTATCTTGATTTGAAAAATATTCTCTTTCCATTTATCAAGTATTTTAAATACTTCATTAAAATATTGGAATTACTTCATTCATTCATTTTGTATATTTTTTTGTATCTTTTTGCTACCTGGCATCGTGAAGGGCACCTTGGATTTAACAATATACTGACAAGCCTCTGCATTCTAAACCCCTTGTATCAGATGGATTGTATTCATGTGGTGATAGAAAAAGATAGAATATATATTCTCTACTGATGGTAATAGGAAATAAATCATGAATAATAAACTTGGTGGCAGTGAAACTCACATGTGAAAGTTGCTCAGTCTCAGCAACTCTTTGCAACTCCATGGACTGTACAGTCCATGGAATTCTCTAGGCTAGAATACTGGAATGGGTAGTCTTTCCTTTCTTCAGGGGATCTTCCCAACCCAGGTATCCCACATTGCAGGTGGATTCTTTACCAGCTGAGCCACAAGGGAAGCCCATGAATACTGGAGAGGGTAGCCACATAGTCATGTTTAAATTTCAGATGGATAAACTCATAGAAACAATTTTGGAACAGCTCATAGGTAATTGTTGACAATATAAGTATATTTAATTGTATATTGACAATATAGGTTCTAATTAGTTACAAAGTACATGGAAATCAAAGAAAAGTTGGCATTTTCTTCTTTATGTGTCTTGTACATGGGGGGCTTTATATGCATATTTTAAGATTTGAACTGATTATAAGAAAATAATACATAAACTAATTTTTTTCATGCATATAAAATCAGTTCTCTGCTAGTACACTATATATTTCATATAACTGCTTTATTCTATAAAAACTGTTTTTTGTTGTTTTTCTGGAAAGAAGATAAATTAATAGAAAAGAAAAGGGAATCACTCACAAAGTAGTTTCCACTGTATCTTTTAGACAGAATGATATTATTACCATGTCTGGCAATGGCAACCCACTCCAATACTCTTGCCTGGAAAGTCCCATGGACGGAGGAGCCTGGTAGGCTGCAGTCAAAGGGGTCATGAAGAATCTGACATGACTGAGCAACTTCACTTTCATTTTTCACTTTCATGTATTGGAGAAGGAAATGGCAACCCACTCCAGTGTTCTTACCTGGAGAATCCCAGGGGTGGTGGAGCCTGGTGGGCTGCCGTCTATGGGGTCGCACAGAGTCGGACACGACTGAAGTGACTTAGCAGCAGCAGCAGAGATAATTTTAGCTTTTCTTCATAGAATGTAATCTGTTGACAATGTAACCACCAATTGACATGTTTCTGATTACAGTGTACATGTTTCTATGTAATTTTGTTATCTACTATTATTTCTGTGAGTATACTCAAAGAACAATTTCTTTAAAGTTTTCATTTCTTTTGAGTTGCTCAATTGATTTTTCTAGATTTTTCAGTATCAGAAAGAAAATCACAAACAATTGCTTACCTTTGCTTGCTGAAATTATTTGTATCAGTAATGTCATGGTATCCAGTTGCAGCTCTGTGTTTGTTGTTTGTTCCCAAAATAAAGTTCTCATCAGTACAAACTTTTGGTACTCTGTTATTGTTATGGGAAACAATCATTTAAAATACATTATCTTCTCTGAGTCACAGGAAGCATATTTTCTATACATTACTGGCCAAGAAATGAAAGACAGAGAACTTTCTATCATTGTTCTGAAACAGAACTTCAGCTGAGAATTCCCTGTTACTTTTCTCATTAATTATATGGTAAGAGGAAAAATCTCCTTTAACATCTGTAGTTTTCCCTTTTATTTTTTTCCACATCTTTTCCCCTACAAAAATTATCACTAAATTTTTGGGAATTGTTTCTTTCTGCTGCTGCTGCTAAGTCACTTCAGTTTTGTCCTACTCTGTGCAACCCCATAGACAGCAACCCACCAGGTTCCACCATCCCTGGAATTCTCTAGGCAAGAACACTGGAGTGGGTTGCCATTTCCTTCTCCAATGCATGAAAGTGAAAAGTGAAAGTGAAATCACTCAGTCATGTGTGACTCTTTGTGACCTCATGGACTGCAGCCTACCAGGCTCCTCCGTCCATGGGATTTTCCAGGCAAGAGTACTGGAGTGGGTTGCCATTGCCTTCTCTGGTTTCTTTCAGAGAATGACAATAAGGCTTAATGATCATAAAAGTATTTAGAGTTCATAAAATGCTTTTCGCAAACAAGATTCTAGTTGTTTCTATGAGGTGGGGAAAGGAGTGTTATGTTATTGCTTGAATGAGCAAAAGATTAGGAAGTTATGTGGTCTCAGTAAATATCATTTTCCTTTTATGCTCAGGAAAACTAAAGAAGGAGTTTATTGAGTAAGCAAGAGAATAAACAGGGCAAAACTGAAGAGCTAGTGATACTCTATGCCAAGAAGAAAACTCTATGATATAACCTAGTTAAGATTGTTCAAGTAGTTTGAAATAAATGATACTCCTTCAGTTATAGAGTGAATAATACTCTAAAACATCACTTGTTTGCTTGCAATTTATGATTTTAGCTTCAGTAATTTCCATTGAACACAATACCCAAAATGGTATATGAGTTCAATAAATATGTTCTTCAAATCGATTTGCATTTTATGGAAGGATTTATAAATGATTAACTAATGGGTGAAAACGGAGAAGGCAATGGCACCCCCACTCCAGTACTTTTGCCTGGAAAATCCCATGGACGGAGGAGCCTGGTAGGCTGCAGTCCATGGGGTCCCTAGAGTCAGACACGACTGAGCGACTTCACTTTCACTTTTCACTTTCATGCGTTGGAGAAGGAACTGGCAGCCCACTCCAGTGTTCTTGCCTGGAGAATCCCAGGGATGGGGGAGCCTGGTGGGCTGCCGTCTATGGGGTCGCACAGAGTCGGACACGACTGAAGTGACTTAGCAGCAGCAGCAGCAATGAATGAAAAAATCATTTCCTTTGCTAATTCATTTTCCAATGAAAGATAATTGATGTGTATCATATTTTAAAGGAATAACTACAAAAAAGTAATACATTTAATACATCAAGAAAAAATACAAAAAATAATATATAATATCAGTATTTTCACCATTATGAATTTAAAACCATTCATTTTTCCATATTTACCTCATGTTTTGTTAGTAAGTATATAAAGTATTTCAGCTAAATGTTGAAATGACCAATAACTCAGTCATATTTTTCCTTTTCTTCTTTCTCCTTCAAAGTAACTAAATTTTGGTAACCAAAATTTTGGTATATATAGAGTGGTATAGTATATAGCATTATTTCTTTATATGTATTAACATTTTGCACTTTTACTTCTTTAATATTGTGCATTGTATCATCATTATGCATAATATTCTGTAATACAGCTATTTTTCATTAAACAAATATTTGTTGAATCTGAATTATGTGATAGGCACTATTGGATGTGAATGAACAAGTGCAATATCCTGCTCTTCAAGAACTTATATTCTAGAAGGATGGAGGAAGAGAAAACAAATGAACATATTATATGTCAAAAGGTGATAAAAGTCATGACAAAAAATAGAGTTAGGGAGTGGAATATTATCAAGTGGAAGTATGAAAGAAGTATTGCTATTACAAATAAAATGGTCCTTTACTGATAACTTGCAATTTTATCAAAAACCTGGAGAGAAATGTAGACAAGGGATGTTTGGGTTCCAGGCAGAGGAAATTGAACATGGAAGCAAAAATCTTTGAAATAAGAACATGCAGAGAATGATGCTAATCCTGAATAATCAGGGAGAATGGAACAAGATGAGAAAAGAGATGCTGCAGGGATTGGATCTTGACAAATAACTGTATATTTATCACTCAATAGGACACTTTTAAGAGTGAGAGGGAGCACTGTTAATAACTAAGTTGGAACAGCAAATATAAAACAGGACTCTGTTGGGCAAACTGAGATTTATAATCAGGCTACACTATAAGCCTTTAACTCAACTTGAGATGGAAAAAAGTGCTGGTGTTGTTCAGAACTGTTTAATATAACACCTGATTTAATGAGGTCTCTGTAACAGTTGTATTGAGAGTAGAATGAAAAGGACATGAGTGAAACTGGTAGATGAGTTGAGAGGCTACTGCTATAATCCTGGATAAGAAAAACTGGCATGTTCTAGAGAGATAGTAATGGGACTGAGAAGAAATTATTGAGTTCTGGATGCTAGATTTACTGACATATTTTTCTATGTTATTTTTTATTGCTTTGCACACGTGTGCATGAATTGATTGGTTTTAACTATAGTCAATAATTTCTATGGAGTTCTGTAAATTTTTGTTTCTATGCATTTAAAAAAAAATTCTGGATACTAATTATTTGTTATTTATAGGTTAATTTTTCCTAAAATTAAAATCAAGTATTCTAATGTCATTTATAGTTCCTTCATTTGTTCAATATATTTATGTAAATTTAATTCAATTTAGTCAAATTAATAATAATTTACTCTAAAGTTATGGTTTCTTTGTTTTTGATATTTTTTCTAAAAAAAAGCCTTCTGATCTCAAGATCATAGAGATCTACCTTTTATTTTAATACTTTTGCTTTTAAACCTTTACTCACTCAGGAGTTTATTTTTGTCTATGGCATATTCAAGAATCATTAACCTGTTTTTGATCTACTTTTTTCTCTTTGATCTATTTGTCTCTTTCTGTGTCAATATGCTACTATCTTAATTTCACAATTTCATAATCAACCTTGATATCTGGTAGGGTTATTTTCCCCACTTTATTCTTAGTTTTGAGAATTGTATTGGTGATTCCTTGTGTCATGATTCAACTGTCTGCATTTTAATATCAGTCTTTCATATTTTGTAAAAAATTTTCTAAGATTTATATTGATAGTAAGTGAAACCTGGAGAAAGCAATGGCACCCCACTCCAGTACTCTTGCCTGGAAAATCCCATGGATGGAGGGGCCTGGTGGGCTGCTGTCCATGGGGTCGCTAAGAGTTGGACACGATTTCACTTTCAATTTTCACTTTTCACTTTCATGTATTGGAGAAGGAAATGGCAACCCACTCCAGTGTTCTTGCCTGGAGAATCCCAGGGATGGGGGAGCCTGATGGGCTGCCGTCTATGGGGTTACACAGAGTTGGACATGACTGAAGTGACTTAGCAGCAGCAGCAAGTGAAATCTATAGATTTACTGTGGGAAAAATGGCATTTTAATTTTATTTATTTTTTGTTTATTTTATTAGTTTATTTATAATGAAGTGTAGTTGATTTGCAATATCATGTTAGTTTCAGAGGTATAGCACAACTCAGTGATTTTATATATATATTCTTCAGATTCTCTTCCCTTGTAGGTTATTAAAAAATATTGTTTATAGTTCCCTGTGCTATACAATAGGCCCTTGTTGGTTATCTATTTTATACAGAGTAGTGTGTATATTAATCACAATCTCCTAATTTATCCCTCCCCCACAACCTTTCCCCTTTTGTAACCATAAGTTTGTTTTCTATGTCTATGAATCTCTTTCTGTTTGGAAAATAAGTTCATTTGTAACTTTTTTCTTTTTTTTTAGATTCCACATATAAGTCATATTGTACAATATTTGTCTTTTCTGTCTGGATTATTTCACTTGTATGATGATCTCTAGGTCCATCCATGTTGCTGCAGATGGTATTATTTCATTCTCTTTTATGGCGACTATACCATTGTGTGTGTGTGTACCACACCTTCTTTATCCATTCATCTGTCAATGGACATTTAGGTGTATCCATGTCATGACTATTTTAAAATAGTGCTGCAATGAACATTGAGATGTATATATCTCTTCAACTTATAGCTTTCTCCTGATAGGCCCAGGACTGGGATTGCAGGATCATGTAATAGCTATATTTTTAGATATTAAGGAACATCCATACTGTTCTCTGTAGTGGCTATATCTATTTACATCCCTACTAGCAGTTTAAAAGGATTCCCTTTTCTCCACACCCTCTCCAGCATTTATTGTTTGTAGAGTTTTTGATGATTGCCATTCTGACAAGTTGATGTGATATCTCTTTGCTGTTTTGATTTGCATTTATCTAATGATCAGAGGTATTGAGCATCTCTTCATGTGCCTTTTTGCTATCTGTATGTCTTCTTTGGAGAAATATGTATTTAGATCTTCTGCCCATTGTTTGGATGGGTTGTTTGTTTTTTATTTAGAGCTGCATGAGCTGTTTGGATATTTTGGAGATTAATATCTTGTCAGTCACGTTGTTTGCAAATATTTTATCTTTGACCTGTTTATGGTTTCTTTGGTTGTATAATAGCTTTTAAGTTTAATTAGGTTCCATCTCTTTATTTTGTTTTTATTTCCATTACTCTAGGATATGGATCCAAAAATACATTGCTGTGATTTATGTCAGAGTTATTCTATGTTTTCCTATAAGGTTTTTTTTTTTTTTTTTTAAGCCTGATTTTATTTTATTTTTTAATTATTTATTTTAATTGGAGGCTGATTACTTTACAATATTGTAGTGGTTTTATTTTTATAGTATCCAGCTTACATTCAGGTATTTAATCCATTTTAAGATTATTTTTCTATATGATGTTAGATGATGTTTTGATTTCATTCTTTTACATATAGCTTTCCAGTTTTTCAAGCAACAGTTATTGAAGCCTGTCTTTTCTCCATTGTATATTCTTGCCTCCTTTGTCATAGATTAATTGTCCATAGTAACTCAGTCGGTAAAGAATCTGCCTGCAATGCAGGAGACCCGGGTTTGATTCCTGGGTCAGGAAGATGCCCTGGAGAAGGAAATGGCAACCCACTCCAGTATTCTTGCCTGAGAATTCCACAGACAGAGGAGCTCAGCAGGCTACAGTCCATGGGGTCACAAGAGTTGGGCACAACTTACTGACTAAACCATCAGTCAATCATAGGTGCATGGGCTCGTTTCTGGCCTTTCTATCCTGTTCCATGGATTTATATTTCTCTTTTTGTGCCAATACCATACTGTCTTGGTTGCTATGCTTTGTAGTTTATGCAATCAAGACTATGGTCACTGTTTCTCATAATTCCCATTATAAAATTATTGTTGTGTACCTACGTTAAGAATTTATTTCTGCCACTGCCCTCATGAGAAAACTTTGATGAGCTTTCATTTCTTCCAGGCCAAAATCTAAACCTCCTGTTTGGTGTCGTCCTGTTTACCCTGTTTCTACAATCTCATGTCATGACCTCCCTGTCTCCTTACTTCTCAACTCTTTTTTCTACTTTCCTAAGAGTCACTGAAATGTCATATGTCTTTGACCATCACATGTCTGAGATGACTCATCTTTCACTTTTTCATCACCATTCAAGGACACTTTACCACCTAAACTGCTCAACTAAGATAAATTATCTTTTATGATTTAGTTTATATGTGATATCTTGTCAACTTTTTCCTTCTCTGGTCATAATTCTTCAGTTCTTCCTCTGTATTCAATAAAATACCTCACATTATATATATATAGAATAAATATGTGTATATACAGCTTTCCAACAGAAATTCAGAATCACCAATTACTATGTGGCCATTCATTTTAGGTTAATATTTTATAAATACTTAGTAGAATATGTTATTAATATTTTAAATCATTTACATGGCATATATGTCTAACATAAATTAATTTATATATCTTCTCAAACTGATTGGTTATTTATGTATTGCTGAGTCTAGACCCTAAGCCAGATTTTATCTAATGAGTTGCTGGAAAATGGTGGAGTAGAAAGTTGTGTACACATCTTCTCCTCTGAGAACTCCAAAACTACAACTCTCCACTGAACAACCACTGACTGGAGAATGTTGGAACCTACCAAAAAGATACCCCATGTCCAAAGGCAAAGGAGACGCCCCAACAAGATGGCAGGAAGGGCAAAATCACGTTTAGAATCAAACCGCCTACCTGCCAGAGACACTCAGAAGGCTCAAACAAATCTTGTGTGCACCAGGACCCAGTCACCCCACAGACTGAGCCAGAACTGTGTTTGAGGGTCTCCTGCAAAGGTATGGCTCACCAGTGGCCTACCACAGGGGTAAGGGCTCTAGATGCAGCAGACCTGGATATGGCATAAGCCCTCTTGGAAGAAGTAGCCATTAATGCCACCACAGAGCCTCCAGAACTTACACAGGAATGGGGAAACAGACTCTTAGAGGGCAAAAACAGAACTGTGTGCACCAGGACCCAGGAGAAAGGAGCAGTGATCCCACAAGAGACTGGCCCAGACTTGTGCATGAGTGTCCAGGAGTCTCTAGGGGAGGCATGGGTCGATGGTGGTTATAAGGTCGGGGAAACTGAGCTCAGCAAGGCTGGGACCTTTTGAAGGAGGTTGCATTATCTTCATTACTTCCACCATAGTTTGGCTTCAAGTCAAACAACAGGGAGGCAACACAGCCCCACCTATCAACAGAAAATTGGATTAAAGATTTACTGAGCATGGCCCTGCCTGTCAGAACAAGACCCAGTTTCACCCTCAGTCAGACTCTCCCATTAGAAAGCTTCAATAAGCTGCTTATCCTTTTCCATCAGAGGGCAGACAGAACGACAACCACAATCACGGAAAACTAACCAAACTGATCACATGGACCACAGCCTTGTCTAACTCAATGAAACTATGAGCCATGCCATGTAGGGAAACCCAAGATGGATGGGTCATGGTGGAGAGTTCTGACAAAACGTGGTTCACTGGAGAAGGGAATGGAAAACCAGTATTCAAGCCTTGAGAACCCCATAAACAGCATGAAAAAGCAAAAATATAGGACACAAAGATGACTCCCCAGGTCGGTAGGTGCCCAATATGTTACAGGAGATCAGTGGAGAAATAACTCCAGAAAGAATGTAGAGACGGAGCCAAAGCAAAAACAATACCCAGTTGTGGGTGTGACTGGTGATAGAGATCAAGTCCGATCCTGTGAAGAGCAATATTGCATAGGAACCTGGAATGTTAGTTCCATTCTGCTGCTGCTGCTGCTGCTAATCACTTCAGGCATGTCTGACTCTGTGCGACCCCATAGATGGCAGCCTACCAGGCTCCGCCATCCCTGGGATTCTCCAAGCAAGAACACTGGAGTGGGTTGCCATTTCCTTCTCCAATGCATGAGAGTGAAAAGTGAAAGTGAAGTCACTCAGTCATGTCTGACTCTTAGCGACCCCATGGACTGCAGCCCACCAGGCTCCTCCATCCATGGGATTTTCCAGGCAAGAGTACTGCAGTGGGGTGCCATTGCCTTCTCCCTTAGTTCCATGAATCAAGGCAAATTGGAAGTGGTCAAACAGGAGATGACAAGAGTGAACATCGACATTTTAGAAATCAGTGAGCTAAAATGGACTGGAATAGGTGAATTTAACTCAGATGACCATTATATCTACTACTGTGGGCAAGAATCCCTTAGAAGAAAAGAAGCAGCCATTATAGTAAACAAAAGAGTCCGAAATGCAGTACTTGGATGCAATCTCAAAAGCAACAGAATGATCTCTATTCATTTCCAAGGAAAACCATTCAATATCACAGTAATCCAAGTCTATGCCCCAAGCAGTAATGCTGAAGAAGCTGAAATTGAACAGTTCCATGAAGATCTACAAGACCTTCTACAACTAACACCCAAAAAAGATGTCCTTTTCGTTACAGGGTGCCAGGGTCCAGCCCCAGTGGATCCAGGGAATTTGAAGGGGAGATGGCTTCGGCGATCAGGATATGATAGCTTTAATTAAATATTAATTAGAGATATAAAGAGTAATAGAATGAGGATAGCTCAGTAGGAAAATTCAGTGGAGAAAAAAGGCTGAATAACTTGGTTTACGTGGAAAGGTAGTAAAATTCCAAGGCAAGGAATTTACATCACCTACGTAGGCCGCAGGCGTCCTCCCGTTCTCCTGAAGGAGAGGAGACACTAAGGCCTCCCCGGTCAGATCTTAGAAGCCCAGGCATAATTAGTAGGCTTGACAAGCCTCCACGTTCCAGATGGGGATTCAGCCAGAAGGTGAGAGAAAGAACGACATGGGGAGACCAGTCTTTCGAGGAATTGATCCCATTTTTTATTTTTCCAGGGTCTGTTTTTATTCACTGAGATGTTATACAAAAGTCACGTGGGGTCAGCAGTCCTGACTAAAGTCAGGTGCTTCATACAAATGTATACAGAGGTCTTAGGGGTGTTACATCATCTTCTGGCCAGGGGGCCTACTGACAATTTATGACCCTCTCCTTGTGACAGCGGTCAGTCAACCAGAACACTTATTTCTCCAGGGATTATTATTCTTAAAACAGACGCCACCTTCCAAAGGTATCAGATAAAGTTGCATTCCTATAGGGTGAGGGTGTAGTGGGTTTTAATTAAGGAAAGAATTTGCTTAGCCTAAAATATCAAAGATTAATACTTATTTCTTCTATATATTCATTAATGTGTATAAGGGCAGGGGATGTGGAGACTTAGCAGCAAACATTGGCTCAACAAATGAAAAACCCTTCACCAATACAATTTCTAATCAGCCCACTATACTATACTAATAGTTTTCTAACTTCTCTAAAGAACCAGTTTTTAGAATGTTTAAAGCATCTCGTGCCTCTCACGGTTGGGAGGTTGCGAACAATCACATGTGGCCGGACAAACCTGTCAGGCAGGCTAGAGAACCTTCAGAGGGGTTTGTAGGTTGAAACACTCCTATCACACCCAAGAATTATTATTAACTGGAGCTCTAAGTTAACTCCTTCTCCGAAAGAGGTGGTGGGGGACAGCCCCCCATAAAGTCAGAGGTGTAGGTGAGAGCACAAAGTAGTAAAGTAGGCAGGCTCTGGTTATGGGGGTAGATGCTCGAGGATTTCCAGGGGGACTCCTGAGGCTCGATCCCGTCTTTGTGTATGTCAAGCCTCCTTCCTCATGACCTTTGCCATGGGCGGAGGTCCCCATGCTGGCTTCCGGCAACAGGGGACTGGAAAGCAAAAGAAGGAAGTCAAGAGATACATGGAGTAACAGACAACTTTGGCCTTGGAGTACAAAATGAAGCATGTCAAAGCATAACAGAGTTTTGCCAAGAGAACACACTGGTCATAGCAAACACCCTCTTCCAACAACACAAGAGAAGACTCTACACATGGACATCACCAGATGGTCAACACTGAAATCAGATTGATTATATGCTTTGCAGCCACAGATGGAGAAGCCCTGTACAGTAAGCAAAAACAAGATCAGGAGCTGACTGTGGCTCTGATCAGGAATGCCTTATTGCCAAATTCAGACTTAAATTGAAGAAAGTAGGGAAAGCCACTAGACCATTCAGGTATGACCTAAATCAAATCACTTATGATTATACAGTGAAAGTGACAAATAGATTCAAGGGATTAGATCTGATAGACAGAGTGCCTGAAGAACAACAGATGGAGGTTCATGACATTGTGCAGGAGACAGTGATCAAGACCACTCCAAAGAAAAAGAAATGCTAAAAGGCAAAATGGTTCTCTGAGGAGGCCTTATAAATAGTTGTTAGAAGAAAAGATGCAAAGGGCAAAGGAGAAAAGGAAAGATATACCCATTTGAATGCAGAGTTCCAAAGAATATCAAGGAGAGATAAGAAAGCCTTCTTCAGTGATCAATGCAAAGAAAGAGGAAAACAATAGAATGGGAAAGACCAGAGATCTCTTCAAGAAAATTAGAGATACCAAGGGAACATTTCATGCAAAGATGGGCACAATAAAGAACAGAAATGGTATGGGCCAAACAGAAGCAGAAGATATTAAGAAGAGGTTGCAAGAATACATAAAAGAACTATACAAAAAAGATCTTCATGATTCACATAACCATGATGGTGTGATCATTCACCTAGAGCCAGACATCCGGTAATGGGAACTCAAGTGGGCCTTAGGAAACATCACTACGAACAACGCTAGTGGAGGTGATGGAATTCCAGTTGAGTTATTTCAAATCCTAAAAGATGATGTTGTGAAAGTGTTGCACTCAATATACCACTTGAATACGGAAAATTCAGCTGTGGCCATAGGAATGGAAAAGGTCAGTTTTCATTCCAATCCTACAGAAATTTAATGCTAAAAATGTTCAAACTACCGCATAATTGCACTCGTCTCACATGCTAGCAAAGTAATGCTCAAAATCCTCCAAGCCAGGCTTTAATAGTATGTGAACCATGAACTTCTTAGATGTTCAAGTTGGATTTAGAAAAGGCAGAGGAACCAGAGATCAAATTGCCAACATCCATTGGATCATAGAAAAAGCAAGAGACTTCCAGAAAAACATCTACTTCTGCTTTATTGAATACACCAAAGCCTTTGACTGTGTGGGTATCAACAAACTATGGAAAATTCATCAAGTGATAGGAACACCAGACACATGACCTGATGCAGATCAAGAAGCAACAGTTAGAACTAGACATGGAACAACAGACTGGTTCCAAATAGGGAAAGGAGTACATCAAGGCTGTATATTGTCACACTGCTTATTTAACCTATATGCAGAGTACATCATGCAAAATGCCAGGCTGAATGAAGCACAAGCTGGAATCAAGATTGCAGAGAGAATATCAGTAACCTCAGATATGCAGATGATATCACCCTTTTGGAAGAAAGCAAAGAGGAACTAAAGAACCTCTTGATGAAAGTGAAAGAGGACAGTGAAAAAGTTGCCTTAAAACTCAACATTCAGAAAACTAAGAAAATGGCATGGTCCGATCATTTCGTGGCAAATAGATGGAGAAATAATGGAAACAGTGAGAGAATTTATTTTCTTGGGCTCCAAAATCACTGCAGATTGTGACTGCAGCCATGAAATTAAAGGATGCTTGCTTCTTGGAAGAAAAGCTATGATCATCCTAGATAGTGTATTAAAAAGAAGAGACATTATTTTGCCAACAAAGGTCCATCTAGTCAAAGCTATGTTTTTTCCAGTCATCTATAGATGTGAGAGTTGGACTATAGAGAAAGCAGACCACTGAAGAACTGATGCTTTTGAATTGTGGTTCTGGAGAAGACTCTTGAGAGTCCCTTGAACTGCAAGGAGATCCAACCAGTCCATCCTAAAGGAAATCAGTTCTGAATATTCATTGAAAGGTCTAATGCTGTAGCTGAAACTCCAGTCCTTTGGCCACCTGATGTGAAGAACTGACTCATTGGAAAATACCCTTGTGCTAGGTAAGAATGAAGGCTGGAGAAGAACGGGACAATAGAGGATAAGATGGTTGGGTGACATCCCCAACTCCATGGACATGAGTTTGAGTAAGCTTTGGGAATAGGTGGTGGATAGGGAGCCCTGGCATCCTGCAGTCCATGCGGTCACAAATAGTCGGACAAAACTGAGCAACAGACTGAGAGACGAACTGAACTGTCTGATGTTTTAAACAAACAGACCATAATCTTATCAAAATGCAAAACTTATCTGATAATTTTGAATTTCTTGGATCCTCAAGCTCTTGCCCCATTATTAATTTTACTATAATTGTTCATGTCTGTGTCAGAACTTTCCTTGACGATATATTCTTTGAACATATTGAAAATTTAAGCAATGTATTTATGAATTTCAAGAAAATTTTAAGGCATGTTTTTACAACTAATGCCTCTTTTCACATTCCTTTGTTTCAGTTTCATCAGTAGTGCTAAAATGTTGGGTCATGTCTATTAGACAACTCCTGAATTTGCTCTGCCAGAGGGGCAAATCAGCAGTTGATCCATGTGTTCCTTTATTTTGAAGACACATCTTGTTAAAGCTGAGCAGACAAAAAAATAAATATACCAACCTAAAATTTTGGTTTCAGATATGATTTACTGTGATAAACCTAGATTCAACTTGAATCTAATCCTGGAAATAGGGTCAGTGGGTGTCCATGAGAACTTAACATTAGAAATATGCAATAAATCAGGTTTCCTAGTTAGAATTTCTATATCATTTGCTCTCATTGTTTGCAAGTCCATTCAATATCTAAACACATTCCTTATGTGAAGGCATTTTTATGAGAAGGGGGAAGTTTCTTTTTGAACAAAATCTAAAAGTTATTATAGTGAGCATGTAGGCAGAATTACAGATATCACTATCTTATAGATTCTGTCACCTTTAATTATTAACTTCCCTTCATAAATAGTTCTTATTAAAAAAAAAATCTTGATTTCTTGTAAAAAAAAAAAAAAAGTGTCTTTTTAAATGTCACCTTGAATAGGATTTTACAAATGCAACATTTCTTCTTTCTTGGACCATATCTATTTCATGTTTCAGTTCAGTTCAGTTCAGTCGCTCAGTCGTGTCCGACTCTTCTCGACCCCATGAATCACAGCACGCCAGGCCTCCCTGTCCATCACCAACTCCCGGAGTTCACTCAAACTCACGTCCATCAAGTCAGTGATGCCATCCAGCCATCTCATCCTCTGTCGTCCCCTTCTCCTCCTGCCCCCAGTCCTTCCCAGCATCAGAGTCTTTTCCAATGAGTCAACTCTTCGCATGAGGTGGCCAAAGTACTGGAGTTTCAGCTTTAGCATCATTCCTTCCAAAGCGATCCCAGGGCTGATCTCCCTCAGAATGGACTGGTTGGATCTCCTTTCAGTCCAAGGGTCTCTCAAGAGTCTTCTCCAACACCACAGTTCAAAAGCAGCAATTCTTCAGTGCTCAGCCTTCTTCACAGTCCAACTCTCACATCCATACCTGACCACAGGAAAAACCATAGCCTTGACTAGACGGAGCTTTGCTGGCAAAGTAATGTCTCTGCTTTTCAATATGCTATCTAGGTTCATCATAATTTTCCTTCCAAGGAGTAAGCATCTTTTAATTTCACGGCAGCAGTCACCATCTGCAGTGATTTTGGAGCCCAAAAAAATAAAGTCTGACACTGTTTCCACGGTTTCCCCATCTATTTCCCATGAAATGATGGGACTGGATGCCATGATCTTCATTTTCTGAATGTTGAGCTTTAAGCCTAGTTTAAAAGTAGCATAATTATTGGAGCTTGAGAAAGTAAATACAAAAATATTTATTTTTCACATAAGTTCTTAACAAATTAACAGATGAAGCAAAGATGGATAGGTAGGGGGCAGGGAGGGAAAGCAGTTTTATTGCTTTATAAATGTTGAAGAATTGGTTTATGTGTATGACCAAACTGTATTTCCAAGTGCCAAATCACATAGACTAATCCAAGGCAGAGCCTGACAACTCTCTGACCTCCCAAACAAGAGCAAAGCCTTTTCTACTGAACATTTGCTATAGATTGGAGCACCCAGAGAAAATGCTCTTCATGGACAGGAAGATACTCAGAAGACAAAAGAAAAGACAGGTTCAGCTTGGCACACCTACAGTGCATTACCAAACTTACCCAAGTGGAAATGTACTTCTTTCAGAAGGACTGAATTTTGGGGTGGAAAAATGAAAGGAGAATTACTCTAACTGATGTTCCTTCAAGCGAAGACATAAAGTCAGGAGAAGGAAGTTCACTCCAACATTTATCTCATTCAGTTTGCAATGTGAATCAGGGGCAGTAAAATCTGTTGAATTGCTGCTGCTGCTGCTGCTAAGTCGCTTCAGGAGCAGTAAAATCTGTTGAATTAGCTAGGTTAAATTTTACTGTTCAGGCAGATTTAGACAGCCTTTGGCTCCTGGTACTTGCCTTCAAAACATGGCATCCTTCAGGGTGGCCATAGAAACAAAAACAGATTCACTAATCTGACTGCTTCTCATGACTAGCAGATATCAGTAGAAAATTTATCTTAAATTCTACTTTTGTCATAATTTGGTCAAATATCATTTTTTTTATAGCATCAGAGAACAAGATCATTAGTTTTACACATTTAAATGGCTCAGCAATGACATTTAAAACATCATCATACTGAATTCTTGTTTCTGAGAGTTTCAGTGTCTAAGAAGTTTAACTGAACAGCTTACAATAAATGAACATTAGGAAGAAGATCATCCACTACCTGTATTCAGCTGTTATTAAACTGATTTCACTCAGATTCCATGCTTTCCTCAGTAGCTATGCTCTCTGAACCTCCACTCATGTCTCTCAGTACATGGATAGACAGACAAGTAGATAGATCATGAATATTCTAGCCATGTGTTGATGTTTTATTATACATAATTTTGGGGAATTTTTAGGAAGACCCAAAAGAATGACAATGTTACTAAACAGCCTATAATTGTATCTTCGTTTTCTTTCTTAAAAAGAAAACAAAAGTTAAAATAAACATTGACCTTCAGTTCAGTTCAGTCGCTCAGTCGTGTCCGACTCTTTGCAACCCCATGAATCGCAGCATGCCAGGCCTCCCTGTCCATCACCAACTCCCGGAGTTCACTCAGACTCACATCCATCGAGTCAGTGATGCCATCCAGCCACCTCATCCTCTGTCATTCCCTTCTCCTCCTGCCTTCAATCCCTCCCAGCAGCAGAGTCTTCTCCAATGAGTCAACTCTTCACATGAGGTGGCCAAAGTACTGGAGTTTCAATTCAGCATCATTCCCTCCAAAGAAATCCCAGGGCTGATCTCCTTCAGAATGGACTGGTTGGATTTCCTTGCAGTCCAAGGGACTCTCAAGACCTTCAAGCTCCCCTAACTTTTCAGATAAATGTTAGGTGGGGTAAAAATGCAGCATGAGTTGAGTAGCTGCATGAGGTCTCTAAGTGTCCTTTTTTTCAATGGCATGTAGTGCCGTGGTATTTTATTCCTTTTAAGCACACTTTTCTCGATTTTTTGTTAACAACGCATTGGTGAAGATGTCATAGTGAAAATAATCACTGATAAGCATTTTTTGAATGAGAGACATTTTAAGCAAATTAGTGTAAGGGAATAAAGGAGCCATAAAACACAGAGGTTGCATGGTCTTTTCAAAGGAAAGGTATGTAATGTGATTAGCTTTTACTGGTTGCTGGGCTCAGCACTGGGAAATATGCTGAAAATTCCACACACAGATTTTGACAAATGAGGTCTGTTTGCCTGTTTTTATTGTATAGATGTCAAAATTTTGTTTCACATTTGTTGTTTTTTTTGTTTGTTTGTTTACTACTTTGTCAAAATGATACACATAATTTTAAAAGCAGTAGAGATTAAATTTTCTGTGGAGAGTAAAAATCAGCATGGTTTTAAGACCAAAGGAGTTTTTCAAAGTATTCACTTTTTCTTAGAAAGTAATTGCTCCATTAGTACACAGATTATTATTCTAAATCCAATTTATGAGAGTGTTACCACGTGCCAGTTATAGCATTCTGCAATACATTAAGTAATACTTAATATCACTGATGAATTGCTTAAATATCTTTGCACATTATGCGGTCTCACTATGGAACCACCCACTAACAAATAGCAGTTAAAATATATACATGGTTGCATAGAAAGTGAATAATGTGGCATCTCAATTTATGGTTTTAACTAGGATCTGATTTTCTCTCCTAAAGGTCCATTATGTCAGTTCATTGCTTGTAGGTTTTTTGTTTTTTTTTGCCTTCTTTGTCATGTTTTTCCCCCCTTAAATAGATCATTTATAGTGACACATGAACACTTACCACTGGCTTTTAATCTTTTGGAATGTATGGCTTTCAGGTTCTGGAGAAACTTAAAGCTTTATATAAAAATAAATGAAGTGGATTCTTTTTGAATTAATCTCAAAAATATACAAGCAACTCCTGCAGCTCAATTCCAGAAAAATAAGCGACCCAATAATGGTACAAAGAACTAAATAGACATTTCTCCAAACACATACAGATTGCTAAAAAACACATGAAAAGATGCTCAATATCACTCATTATCAGAGAAATGCAAATCAAAACCACAATGAGGTACCATCTCATGCCAGTCAGAATGGCTACTATCAAAAAGTCTACAAGCAATAAATGCTGGAGAGGGTGTGGAGAAAAGGGAACCCTCTTACACTGTTGGTGGGAATGCAAACTAGTACAGCCACTATGGAGAACAGTGTGGAGAGTCCTTAAAAAACTGGAAATAGAACTTCCATACGACCCAGAAATCCCACTGCTGGGCATACACAGCAAGGAAACCAGAATTGAAATAGACACGTATACCCCAATATTCACCACAGCACTGTTTAGAATAGCCAGGACATGGATGCAAGCTAGATATCCATTGGCAGATGAATGGAGTATGTACCACAGAAAGCTGTGGAACATACACACAATGGAATATTACTCAGCCATTAAAAAGAATATTTGAATCAGTTCTAATGAGGTGGATGAAACTGGAGCTTATTATACAGAGAGAAGTAAGTCAGAAAGAAAAACACCAATACAGTATATTAACACATGTATATGGATTTAGAAAGATGGTAACAATGACCCTATATGCAAGACAACAAAAGAGACACAGATGTAAACAACAGACTTTTGTACTCTGTGGGAGAAGATGAGGGTGGGATGATTTGCGAGCAGAGCATTGAAACATGTATATTATCATATGTGAAATAGATCACCAGTCCAGGTTCAATGCATGAGACAGAGTGCTCAGGGCTGGTGCACTGGGATGACCCTGAGAGATGGGATGGGGAGGAAATGGGAGGGAGGGTCAGAATGGGGAACACATGTACACCCATGGCTGGTTCATGTGACTGTATGGCAAAAAACACCACAATATTGTAAAGTAATTTCAGTTCAGTTCAGTCACTCAGTCGTGTCTGACTCTGCAACCCCATGAACTGCAGCATGCCAGGCTTCCTTGTCCATCACCAACTCCTGGAGTCCACTCAAACCCATGTCCTTCGAGTCGGTGATGCCATCCAACCATCTCATCCTCTGTCGTCCCCTTCTCCTCCTGCCTTCAATCTTTCTCAGCATCATGGTCTTTCCCATTGAGTCAGCTCTTTGCATCAGGTGGTCAAAGGACTGAAATTTCAGTTTCAGCATCAGTCCTTCCAATGAACGCCCAGGACTGATCTCCTTTAGGATGGACTGGTTGGATCTCCTTGCAGTCCAAGGGACTCTCAAGAGTCTTTGCCAACACCACAGTTCAAAAACTTCAATTCTTCTGTGCTCAGCTTTCTTTATAGTCCAACTCTCACATCCATACATGACCACTGGAAAGACCATAGCCTTGAGTAGACAGACCTTTGTTGACAAAGTAATGACTCTGATTTTTAATATGCTTTCTAGGTTGGTCATAACTTTCCTTCCAAGGAGTAAGCATCTTTTAATTGGCCTCCAATTAAAAAAAAAATGTAGTATCACTTTCAATAATCACACTTTTCAGTGGGTTGCGGTAATTGAATACAGATTGTTTATTACTCTCCAATCTTAAATCTTTTCTACCACTTTCTACTTGGGTTTCTCTTACCTTGGGCCTGGGTTATCTCTTCAAGGCTGCTCCAGCAAATCGCAGCCGCTGCTCCTTACCTTGGATGAGGGATATCTCCTCACCACCATCCTTACTGAATTTCAATGTGGGATAGCTCCTCTAGGCTCTCCTGCACCTGCGCAGCCACTGTTCCTTGGACGTGGGGTTGGTCCTCCCAGCCACCGCCCCTGGCCTCGGGTGTGGGGTAGCTCCTCCCGGCCGCGGGGAGTCGGGAAGCACCTGGAGTAACAGGCAAATTTGGCCTTGGAATATGGAATGAAGCAGGGCAAAGACTAACAGAGTTTTGCCAAGAAAATGCACTGGTCATAGCAAACACCCTCTTTTAACAACACAAGAGAAGACTCTACACATGGACATCACCAGATGGTCAACACTGAAATCAGATTAATTATGTTCTTTGCAGCCAAAGATGGAGAAGCTCTATACAGTCAACAAAAACAAGACTGGGAGCTGACTGTGGCTCAGATCATGAACTCCTTATTACCAAATTCAGACTTAAATTGAAGAAAGTAGGAAAAACCACTAGACCATTCAAATCCCTTATGATTATACAGTGGAAGTGAGAAATAGATTTAAGGGCCTAGATCTGATAGAGTGCCTGATGAACTATGGAATGAGGTGCGTGACATTGTACAGGAGACAGGGATCAAGACCATCCCCATGGAAAAGAAATGCAAAAAAACAAAATGGCTGTCTGGAGAGGCCTTACAAATAGCTGTGAAAAGAAGAGAAGCGAAAAGCAAAGGAGAAAAGGAAAGATATAAACATCTGAATGCAAAGTTCCAAAGAATAGCAAGAAGAGATAAGAAAGCCTTCTTCAGTGATCAATGCAAAGAAATAGAGGAAAACAACAGAATGGGAAAGACCAGGGATCTCTTCAAGAAAATTAGAGATACCAAGGGAACATTTCATGCAAAGATGGGCTCGATAAAGGACAGAAATGGTACGGACCTAACAGAAGCAGAAAATATTAAGAAGAGGTAGCAATAATACACAGAAGAATTGTACAAAAAAGTTCTTCACGACCCAGATAATCACAATAATATGATCACTGACCTAGAGCCAGACATCCTGGAATGTGAAGTCAAGTGGGCCTTAGAAAGCATCACTACAAACAAAGCTAGTGGATGTGATGGAATTCCAGTTGAGCTATTTCAAATCCTAAAAGATGATGCTGTGAAAGTGCTGCACTCAATATGCCAGCAAATTTGGAAAACTCAGCAGTGGCCACAGGACTTGAAAAGGTCAGTTTTCATTCCAATCCCAAAGAAAGGCAATGCCAAAGAATGCTCAAACTACTGCACAACTGCACTCATCTCACATGCTAGTAAAGTAATGCTCAAAATTCTCCAAGCCAGGCTTCAGCAATACGTGAACCGTGAACTTCCTGATGTTCAAGCTGGTTTTAGAAAAGGCAGAGGAACCAGAGATCCAATTGCCAACATCTACTGGATCATGGAAAAAGCAAGAGAGTTCCAGAAAAACATCTATTTCTGCTTTATTGACTATGCCAAAGCCTTTGACTGTGTGGATCACAATAAACTGTGGGAAATTCTGAAAGAGATGCAAATACCAGACCACCTGACCTGCCTCTTGAGAAATCTGTATGCAGGTCAGGAAGCAACAGTTAGAACTGGACATGGAACAAAAGGCTGGTTCCAAATAGGAAAAGGAGTTCGTCAAGGCTGTATATTGTAGCCCTGCTTATTTAATTTCTATGCAGAGTACATCATGAGAAACGCTGGGCTGGAAGAAGCAGAAGCTGAAATCAAGATTGTCGGGAGAAATATCAATAACCTCAGATATGCAGATGACACCACCCTTATGGCAGAAAGTGAAGAGGAACTAAAAAGCCTCTTGATGAAAGTGAAAGTGGAGAGTGAAAAAGATGGCTTAAAGCTCAACATTCAGAAAACGCAGATCATGGCATCCGGTCCCATCACTTCATGGGAAATAGATGGGGAAACAGTGGAAACAGTGTCAGACTTTATTTTTTGGGGCTCCAAAATCACTGTAGATGGTGACTGCAGCCATGAAATTAAAAGATGCTTACTCCTTGGAAGGAAAGTTATGACCAACCTAGATAGCATATTGAAAAGCAGAGACATAACTTTGCCAACAAACCTCCGTCTAGTCAAGGCTATGGTTTTTCCTGTGGTCATGTATGGATGTGAGAGTTGGACTGTGAAGAAGGCTGAGCGCTGAAGAATTGCTGCTTTTGAACTGTGGTGTTGGAGAAGACTCTTGAGAGTCCCTTGGACTGCAAGGAGTTCCAACCAGTCCATTTTGAAGGAGATCAGTCCTGGGATTTCTTTGGAAGGAATGATACTAAAGCTGAAACTCCATACTTTGGCCACCTCATGTGAAGAGTTGACTCACTGGAAAAGACTCTGATGCTGGGAGGGATTGGGGGCAGGAGGAGAAGGGGACAACAGAGGATGAGATGCTGGATGGCATCACTGACTTGACGGATGTGAGTCTGAGGGAACTCTGGGAGTTGGTGATGGACAGGGAGTCTTGGCGTGCTGCGATTCATGGGTTGCAGAGTCAGACACGACTGAGCGACTGAACTGACTTATCTGACCACTTTCTAACACATATTTATTTATATGGACAAAAGTATGAATATAAGAGAAAATTTGGATAGCTATCACAGAAGCATTCTTTAAAAAATTTTAAAAGATAAATAGGAAACATTAAAATATTAGGGACAAACTTTGATCTACTTGAATCAGATCCAATGAACTACTCTTATCTTATAAGGAAAGAACTTCCTCTAGAAAATGATCATATCTAGTTCCATTAAAGTTTGTTTAGATTTACTAATCTGATTTTTAGTAATTTTTTAGTTAAGCAATCTTAGTTATGTCTTGTTATAGGAAATATTAGGTAACATTTTAAAGAATTATGATTGCATTTCCCTCCATTCCTCTTTTTCTACTCAGCTTCTGTTGTTTTTAGGTGACAGGGCAGCTCGTGGAGTTGGGTACACATGGAGTTCTGCGTATCTGCTCTTTATTAACCAGTCTGGAGTAATCAGTCTGCTTGAAGAGAGAGTATGGCTTTATCAGCAACACTTGTTGCATTTCAGTCCTAGTCCTGGCTCTCCAGTGTAATTCTCTCATTATTTATGAGGTTGAATGAAATTTATTAACCTTTGAATGATTTTTTTTGTGTGTGTGTGTGAGTTGCATGTTAATTTTCATGGCTCCTTTCTATTTTTTGCTTATTCATTATGTCAGGTTGGTTTATTTCTCTCCCTTGGTTCTTGTCTCCTTGCAACATAAATTTGGAACTACAGAATAAAGGGTTTAAAATAATAGACACAGTATACTAATGCATATATATGGAACTTAGAAAGATGGTAACAATAACCCTGTGTACGAGACAGCAAAAGAGACACTGATGTATAGAACAGTCTTATGGACTCTGTGGGAGAGGGAGAGGGTGGGAAGATTTGGGAGAATGGCATTGAAACATGTAAAATATCATGTATGAAACGAGTTGCCAGTCCAGGTTCAATGCACGATACTGGATGCTTGGGGCTAGTGCACTGGGACGACCCAGAGGGATGGTATGGGGAGGGAGGAGGGAGGAAGGTTCAGGATGGGGAACACATGTATACCTGTGGTGGATTCATTTTGATATTTGGCAAAACTAATACAATTATGTAAAGTGTAAAAATAAAATAAAATTAAAAAAAATAATTCCTAATATACAATGAATAAAAAAATAAAATAAAATAATGGACAAGTTTTAGCTCAGTTGCAACTCAACTAGACAGATCTTTTATTAAACAGACACTACCAAAACATGGGAGCAAGCTGACCCCAAAGTAATTGTCAAAATGATCCCTCTTGGCTTCCCCATTTTTATGCTTCCCATCTCTGTCTCCTCCTTTTGGTTGTGCCCTGTGCAAATATAGCTTGTACATGCCACCAATCAAGACAGGAAATGCAAATAGGCATTTGAGCACATGAATATGCTCAGTTGTTCCAATAGCAGTAGGCTCTATTGTGCAAGTCTTCCCGTAATACATATAATCAGATATACATATGTGTAGAATATTTATGAACCCTTTATGGACTCCTAGCGCTAAGAGTCAGACACAACTGAGTGACTTCAATTTCACTTTTATGCACTGGAGAAGGAAATGGTAACCCACTCCAGTGTTCTTGCCTAGAGAATCCCAGGGATGAAGAAGCCTGGTGGGCTGCCGTCTATGGCGTGGCACAGAGTCGGACACAGCAGCAGCAGCAGCTGCCTAAAGTTACTTGAGGAAACCCCTGTGGGGAGTTTGTATCCATTGTGCTTTGGATGCATGTGCAGGAGCTGGAAAAGTCTCTGTGGTTATTTTGTAGCCTATCTGTGACCTCCTCTGGGCGTGTCTGGGATGGAGTTTAGAGATCAGCTTGCATCCTTTTCTGCTAGGACTTTAAATATTTTAAATATTACTGTACTTAAATTTATCAATCTTTTGTCCTTTACGGTTTCTGCCTTTGGTATCATGTTAATAAAGTTTTTCCCTTCACCAGAAAACAAAAAGACTTCCATGTGATGATATTTTAAGAAGAGGTTCTATTCATTCTGTATTTACTACAGTAAGACAGTAGAAAACAACAGAAATCAGTTTAGACTAGGGAGTAGGGTTTTTTTTCCCTTAATTCTTTAATAGCACTCCTTATGAAACCTTCTTGAGAAATCAGTATGCAAGTCAGGAAGCAACAGTTAGTACTGGACATGGAAAAACAGATGGTTCCAAATGGGAAAAGGAGTACGTCAAGGCTGTATATTGCCACCCTGCTTATTTAACTTATATGCAGAGTACATCATGAGAAATGCTGGACTGGAGGAAGCACAAGCTGGAATCAAGATTGCTAGGAGAAATATCAATAACCTCAGATATGCATATGACACCATCCTTATGGCAGAAAGTGAATAACTAAAGAGCCTCTTGATAAAAGTGTTAGAGGAGAGTGAAAAAGTTGGTTTAAAACTCAACATTCAGAAAACTAAGATCATGGCATCCAGTCACATCACTTCATGGCAAATAGATGGGGAGACAGTGGCAGACTTTATTTTGGGGGGCTCCAAAATCACTGCAGATGGTGGCTGCAGCCATGAAACTAAAAGATGTTTACTCCTTGGAAGGAAAGTTATGACCAACCCAGACAGCATATTAAAAAGCAGAGACGTTACTTTGCCAACAAAGGTCTGTCTAGCCAAGGCTATGGTTTTTCCAGTAGTCACGTATGGATGTGAGAGTTGGACTATAAAGAAAGCTGAGCGCAGAAGAATTGATGCTTTTGAACTATGGTGTTAGAGAAGACTCTTGAGCCCCTTGGACTGCAAGGAGATCCAACCAGTCCATTCTAAAGGAGATCAGTCCTGAGTGTTCATTGGAAGGACTGATGCTGAAGCTCCAATACTTTGGCCAACTTATGTGAAGAGCTGACTCATTTGAAGAGACCCTGATGCTGCGAAAGATTGAGGGCAGGAGGAGAAGGGCACGACAGAGGATGAAATGGTTGGATGGCATCACAGACTCAATGGACATGAGTTTGGGTATACTCTGGGAGTTGGTGATGGATAGGGAGGCCTGCCATGCTGTGGTCCATGGGGTCACAAAGAGTCAGACACGACTGAGTGACTGAACTGAACTGAACTGATGAGCTAGCTGCTCATATTCTGTGCACTTGGAAAGCAAAATTATCTGGTTCAAGGTAGAACACTCTTCTTCCCAGGTAAAATGCTCTGCTTCCCAGGTGGTGCTAGTGGTAAAGAACCCACCTGTCAATACTGGAGACATAAGAGATGCCAGTTCAATCCCTGGATTGACAAGATCCCCTGGAGAAGGGCAAGACAACTCACCCCAGTATTCTTGCCTGGAGAATCCCCATGGACAGAGCAGCCTGGCAGGCTACAGTCCATAAGGTTCCAAAGAGTTGGACATTAGTGAAATGACTCAGTGCACGCACGCGCGCACACACACACACACACACAGTGCTCTTGGTTTTTCCAACTCTATGGAACAGAAATGAAGATTTCACAAATTTCAGAACCCTTTCTTAAGTCATATATCTCTGAAAGACAAGTAGTCAGCTGTTTAAGACTGGATCCTTAGTTTCATGCCTCTCTGAGGCACCTGGAAGATGTGGAATTTTAATGACAGTACCTTTTCATCCAAATTTCACAATATAATATATTAGATCAGAATTTCTAAATTGGTGCTAAAAGAGCATTTCTGAAATAGTCCATTTTGTAGAAAGTGCCTTATGTTTATATCACACTTGATTGAAAAAATTCCAATAGCTTCACATCAACTCTGTGTAAATAAAGAGAAAGTAGAATGACAATTTAATAGCTCTGGGTAGATGCAGTTAAAGATTTTGTGAAGTGCCTTAGAGAAGCACTTAAATTATTAATAAAAAATCTAGACTAGAGGTGATATATACAAACTGAACTCTGGAATCCAGAAAAAAGAAGCAGAGGAAAGTCAGAAGGCAGTTTGCTAGGTGGAAGCTAACTATAGGTAATTATTGGCTTCTCAATTCATTATATAAATTACATAATCACATTTATTTGATGACTGCATGGTTCTGACAAACCTATGTGGAGATTAGGTTTATAATTTATGCCAAGTAGATCAGAATAGCTATTTAGTAGAGGAATTGTTATATGCTTTATCAATTTTGCCTTTTAGAACTCTTTATTGGAAAGGAAATTTTGAAGTATTATTTTTAATTCAATTTAATATACTTTGTTCCTGAATCACTTCTAAAAGTAAGGACACTTTGGCTTTAATTTCCTAGTTTATATTATCAGGCTTTTTTAAAAAAAATTACTAAAGACATGATGAAGCAGATAAATGCACTAATATCTTTTTTTTTTTCTTTTTGTTCTATAGTTTGGATTCTGCAGATATCTGAGTGGACACCAATGGTTAATTTTCATTGTTAAGTAATAAGACATTTTTGCTGAGTGGAAATTAAAGATCATGAATAACAGGGTTCCAGCAAAAAACAGCAATATCAATAAAAATTCTACATCATTAAAATTTTGTAAGAAAGCAGTATGTAAATTTACAAGTTCCTCTAAATCTCAAATTAATGACCTTGATATATTTCATTCTATGATGACTTTTTATGCTATGATTCTGAATCTCTATGTCATTTATCATTTAGAAAACAAATCAAGTTGCATATATTTGTGTGTGTTTAACTGATTATTTAGTTGTATACGTATTTTATTTTCCTAAGGATATTGTAAAATCATTGTCCACAACTGTATATTTGACAACAAAGTACAATGATCCTTGAGAAAAGGGATACAAAGTGAGCCCTAAAATTGCTCTCCTTTCATTTTTGAAGAGTTTTCAAGTTGCAGAAGAGGGAAATGAACAACTGATAATAAAGAAACAAGATTCTTACTGTTGTCTAGGTCATTTCTTCACTATTTAGGAGAGTCTGAACAGTGACTTGATTTGAAATCTGATTGACTTGAAAATTTAATGATATAGAAAATTTACAGTTGTCATTAATAATGTTTTATTGTTTTATTCCTCTAATAGTCTTTAAGAAACAGTTTTAAAAATTTTGTAGCATTAAATCTTTTAATTGGTGACCTACTGACCGATGCTTGGGGAAAATTGATATAAATATTAAACAGATGGCAGAACTAAAATGAATCTCACACCCAAGGCTCCATCCTTTTGATGCTGTTATAAATTCTCAGATAATATTGAGATGTTGTTATTGAATAACATGTTTTCGGATATTGAATTTTTCACTGATTACCTACTATATCAATAATCATTACATGAGGTATGTTTTAGTACTTTTGTAAGGTTTTTCTATTCATTGTTTCTTTCTGCATCTTTAACCTAATTGTGGTTTGAGTCTATCCAAACTTTACCAATCTTTCAGTTCTGATTTAATCTGTATCTTCTCAATCAGGTCATCACTAATCATGAGGCCCTTCTATGAAGTTCCAACTCTTAATGTCCTAACCTGTCTTTGCAAAATAATTATTATGCATTATCTGATGCCTTTTCTTATAGTTAAATTTTGTTATACATATTTTAACTGTGAACGAATTCAGTTCTATAAGGCAAGTTCTTTTGATTAGCATAGTACTCACTGCTCAAAGTGTTGAGTTAATAATTAATATCTTTTCCAGTGATGGTTTCTTGGACACATTCTACTCTGAAACATTTTACAAAATGCACTGAAATGCATACTTGCTCTTGTAGAATCTCTTGAACATCCTAAAAACTATAATAAATTCTTCTTTGAGTTTTTTTAAATTACATATTCTAAAATGTATACATTCTCTCCTGGGTGGCTAAAATTGCAATGTATTTTATTTCACCATGACCAATGAAACCTGCAAGTGATAACATGCCAATCTTTTCCAATTTTGAATGCTATTTGCAATCTGGATAATTGCATGCCCTTTGGAAAGTACTTGATCAGGCATCTAACTAAATTTCTCATAAAAGTTAAACTTTACCACCAAAAGAGAGATAATATGCCTCCAACTCTTTGAGGATTTGTGGTTAGCATGCCCTTTGTTAAGTCCCACACTCAGAAGGAATATTTATGAGGTGGGTTGCTGCCTTTACCAGACTCCCAACACTTTTAATCCATAAAATACAAATAAAGTTTGTCTATATGAGAGAGACCCTAAAATTTCTGGGGTAGATGAGGTGGATTCTCGGTTATAAACATTTCAGTGCACACATTTTCACTCTGTCCTTCACTCTGTCACCTAGGAAGCTTATCAATCCAGGAAGTTAGTTGGATTCATCAAGTAGGATAACCTGGGATTTATTTAAACTCATTTAAAAAGTTAATTTTTTAAAAATTTGGTATCTGAATTCTTATTAGTAATATATTAGTTTTGTACATCTCATAACAGACCATGACATGTGGTGCTAGCAAAATTCCAGCCTTAGGCTTCCACTCGGTAAATATTAGAGCAAATGCACCAGTGAATCTAGGAGGTAAAGTGTTAGAGATTGATGACCACCCTATAATTGTGAATCCAGTCTGCATCTGGGGCTAAGAACTGGTAACATGCGCTGGGCTTCCAAACTATATCCCTTTGGCACTCACTGCCTTGTTAATGTAAGTACCTAAAGACTCCTTCTGACTGCAGAGGCCTGAAGTAGAACAGGCTGCAAGTGCTAAGGAGTTAACCACAAATGACCTCTATTCAACAGCAGCCTGCAAACGACAAATGGGAACTGGCGAATAAATGCTCTGATTCTCCCTCTCCTCCTACCGTAAAACTTTAGGGTATATTTCTCACTGCCTACCAAATGTCCTGATCCAGATGGAATCCTAGCTGTCCACACAGTGTTAACCTATGTATGAAAAAGCCTGGATCAGCTTTCTTCGCTTCCTTGCCTCACTTCCCTGCTTTTCTAGGATTATCACCCCAATAAACTACTTGCACATAAAACCTAATTTCACAGTCAAGCTTTTGGGAGAACCCAAGATAAGCCATATACCAGAAATGATTATCTTGTCTTTGCATTAACTGCTCTCAAAGTTGGCTCACTTAGATCTGGCATGGAAAAGATAGAAGAATAGCCAGAGTTATTAGCCTCTCAGTGAATAAGTAAATTCTAAATCAAAATTGCTGTCTTTCTCGTGAGTCTGTTTTCAGTATGTTTCACTACAAAAATATGTTTTTAAAAAGTAGCAGAAACAATTAGAATTCTGAATCATTGTGTTATATGTTCTAAATATATGGCCTAGTTGTTATCAATATTTGTTTAACAGCATAATAATAAATATTGTCACCTATAAGCATTTATGTCTTTCTACTTTGATTTTCATAGGGTTACTGCTCAAACTGGCTTTGATATTTTTCACTGAGTCTGTCAGTATAAACAAACTTCTTTTAAATTTAATATTTTATTTGATTCCCCTGAAGAAAGTTATATTGATATTTTAATCTAAGGTGCTGTTTTTCATTTTGGAATAGTGAATTTATACTATTCAAGGTTTGTAAAAGAAATTTAAGTTGATTTATTGTTCTTTCTCATGTAAGTGATGCCATTTGGTTCTCTTAATAGAAAAAAAAAATCATTTGAATTCCATTCTGGCTTTTTGCTGATTTATATATCTCAGTACAAATTATAATTAAGTTCTATATGTCTCAGTTTCTGTATATGACAAGTGGAGACTTAGAATTTCAGTTCAGTTGCTAAGTTGTGTCTAACTCTTTGCTACACCATGGACTGCAGCATGCCAAGCTTACCCGTCTGTCACCAACCCCCGGAGTATGCTCAAACTCATGTCCATTGAGATGGTGATACCATCCAACCATCTCACCCTCTGTTGTATCCTTCTCCTCCTACCTTCAGTCTTTTCCAGCAGCAGGGTCTCTTCCAATGAGTTGGCTCTTCACATCAGGTGGCCAAAGCACTGGAGCTTGAGCTTCAGGAACAGTCCTTCCAGTGAATATTCAGGGTTGATTTCCTTTAGGATTGACTGACTTGATCTCCTTGAAGTCCAAGGGACTCTCAAGAGGCTTTTCCAACACCACAGTTCAAAAATATCAGTTCTTCAGTGCTCAGCCTTCTTTATGGTGCAACTCTCACATCTATACATGACTACTGGAAAAATCATAGCTTTAACTAGATGGACCTTTCTCGGTAAAGTAATGTCTCTGCTTTTTAATATACTGTCTAGGTTTGTCATAGGTTTTCTTCCAAGGACACTGTCTTAAATTTCATGGCTGCAGTCACCATCTGCAGTGATTTTGGAGCCCAGGAAAATAAAGTCTGTCACTGTTTCCACTGTTTCCCCATCTATTTGCCATGAAGTGATGGGACCAGTTGCCGTGATCTTAGTTTTTTGAATGTTGAATTTTTAGCCAGCCTTTTCACTCTCCTCTTTCACTTTCATCAGAAGGTTCTTTAGTTCCTCTTCGCTTTCTGCCATAGGGTGGTGTCATCTGCATATCTGAGGATATTGATAGTCCTCCTGGCAACCTTGATTCCAGCTTGAGCTTCTTCCAGGCTGTATTTCACATGATGTACTCTGTATATAAGTTAAATAAGCAAGGTGACAATATATAGCCTTGACTTACTCCTTTCCCAATTTGGAACCAGTCCCTTGTTCTACGTCCAGTTCTAACTGTTGCTTCTTGACCTGCACACAGATTTCTCGGGAGGCAGGCAAGGTGGTCTGATATTCCCATCTCTTGAAGAATTTTACAGTTTGTTGTGATCAACACAGTCAAAGTCTCTAGTGTAGTCAATAAAGCACAAGGAGATGTTTTTCTGGAACTCTCTTGCTTTTTCTATGATCCAGTGGATGTTCACAATTTGATCTCTGGTTCCTCTGCCTTTTCTAAATCCAGCTTGAACATCTGGGAGTTCTCAGTTCACATACTTTTGAAGCCTGGCTTGGAGAAATTTGTATATTACTTTGCTACCGTGTGAGATGAGTGCAATTGTGTGGTGATTTGAACATTTTTTGGCATTACCTCTCTTTGGGATTGGAATGAAAACTGACCTTTTCCCTTCCTGTGGCCATTGCTGAGTTTTCCAAATTTGCTGGCATATTGCTGGCTTTCTTCAAAATGATGCTGCCTAAGGCCCACTTGACTTTGCATTCCAGGATGTCTGGCTGTAGGTGAATAATCACACCACCTTGATTATCTGGGTCTTTAAGATCTTTTTTGTATAGTTCTGTGTATTCTTGCCACGACTTCTTAATCTCTTCTGCTTTTGTTAGATCCATACCATTTCTGTACTTTATTGTGCCTTTTATTTTTATTCTGTACTTTATCTTTGCATGAAATGTTCCCTTCATATCTCTAATTTTCTTGAAGTGATCTCTAGTCTTTCTTATTCTATTGTTTTCCTCTATTTCTTTGCATTGCTCACTTAGGAAGGCTTTCTTTTCTCTCCTTGCTATTCTTCGGAACTCTGCATTCAGATGGGTATATCTTTCCTTTGCCTTTCACTTCTATTCTTTTCTCAGGTATTTGCAAGGCCTCCTCAAACAACCATTTGTCTTTTTGCATTTCTTTTCCTTGGGGATGATTTTAATCATCCCTTCCTGTACAATGTCATGAATGTCTGTCCTTAGTTCTTCAGGCACACTGTCCATCAGATCTAATCTCTTGAATCTGTTTGTCAATTCCACTGTATTATTGTAAGGGATTTGATTTAGGACATAGCTTTTATCCTCCATTTTTAATATCAATATATGATTGAAAAATCATGAGATGATTTGTCAGAAAATAATATTGCAAATGATTTGTCTCCTCAACCAGCACATTTAAGTAGTTACAATTTTAATTTTGTTTGTAAATTTTCATCCCTAAAATTCAAGTAAGAGAGATAGAAATGAATTATATGGAAGACATACCACTTGGGTGTGATGGGGTAGGGAGTTTTAAGAAGTTTGACTTTATACTACTCTCCTTGCTTGTTTTTTTTTTTTTTTCAAATTGGGTCATAGTTGCTTTACAATATTGTGTTAGTTTCTGCTGTACAATGAAGTGAATCAGCTATATTTTTACATATATCCCATCCCTCTTGGACCTCTCACCCTCTGCCCTCTTTCTACCATCTAGATTACTGCAAAGCACTGAACTGAATTCCTTGTTACATGCTGTGCTCCTTGTTACATGCAACATGCTAGGTTCCCACTAGCTATATCTTTTACATGTAGCAGTGTGTATGTGTCATTCCCAGTCTTCCAGTTCATCTGTCCCACCTTGTCATGTCCACTTGTCTGTCCTCTAGATCTGCCCCTCTCCTCCTGCCCTGCAAATAGGTTCTTCTAGATTCCATATATATGCATTAATACACATTACTTATTTTTCTCTTTCTTATTTCCTTCACTCTATATGACAGACTCTAGGTCCATCCATGCCTATGCAAATGACCCAATTTTGTTCCTTTTTATGACTGAGTAATAGTCCATTGTGTATGTGTACCATAGCTTCTTTATCCATTCATCTGTCGATATGAACAGCTCATACATCTCAATATAAAAAAACAAATATCCCAATCAAAAAATTGGCAAAGACCTATATAGACATTTCTCTAAAGAAAACACACAGATGGCTAAGAGTCATGTGAAGAGATTCTCCTTCCTATTTGACATAAGATACCTAAAGGACTGGGATATGGTGTGTGCTGCTCTGATTGGCTACATCTTCACCAGTTCCTTTTTTTTAAAGGCTCTGGTTTTCACCTTTGCTAACATTTTGGTCACCAACAATAAAGTGACAGCTGCTTCTGTAGTGCCTTGATAAGCAGAGACATTGCTCAACTCCAAGAAGACATACTTTTCTCATGGACAACACTGTAGTATACATGGCTGGGAACATCTCCACTGAGGAGCACTGTACTGCAGAACATACAGTCTCTTTTCTAGGTGTTAGAGCTGCAGGCTCACCCACCTCTTCCTCCACAGTCTACTTAGCCATTATTCTGGCAGTTGATGATTAATAGTTCTAAAGGCTGTCAAAGATTCAGTATTTCCCATATGCCCAGTGCTACCCACTCCTCCTGCATTATCTTATATATAATTTTGAAAACAATTCTGGGCAGTATCATGTTATTCCCATTATAGAAATAAGGGCACTGAAGCACATATCTGAAACTTAAAATACATCCGCTCAGCTCTTAAGTTCCTTACATTGGGAATGAGGTGGATGCAGTTTAAATTCTGTTTTTCCACACACCAGCCAGGTAGCCAAAAGCGAATTTCATAGTCACTGTGAACCGCATCTGCCAATTCTGGAGCATAGTCTAACAGTAGCTACCCTCACCAAATGTTTGGTGAGGCCAAATGAACAAATCATAATGAGATGATTTACACAGTTTGTAAAAAAGAAAGCACCACCCATAATAAATTGTAATTATATATATATATGTAATTGTGAAGTCATATTTTTTTAGAATTATTTATTGATTGGTTTTTGGTTGTGCTGCGTCTTCATTGCTGCCCCGGAGCTTTCTCTAGTTGCAGTGAGGGGGGCTACTCTTCGTTGTGGTGCACAGGTTTCTTTTCATTGAGGTACCTTCTCTTGTTGCGGAGCATGGACTCTGGAGCACATGGCCACCTCCAGTAGTTGTGGTGCAAGGAGTTAATTGCCCTGAGGCGTATGGAATCTTCCTGGACCAGGGATCAAACCTGTGTCCCGTGAATTGGCAGGAGGATTCTTATCCACTGTACCACCAGGGAAGTCCTAATTTTATATTCATTATTCACACTTGTTTAGTTAAAGGAACATAGCATATTTGTTTCTTACTCAGAATCTCCATAGATAAAAAATGTCAATGTATTATATCCAATGGCAATTTCAGTTTCAAGGATTGAAATGATCAAGAAATTCTCCTGCCTCATACTCTCTTTCTTCTACTTCTTCCACATACACTATTCCAATTATGTTGGCTTTTTAAATAACCAAGGCTAAAATATTAAATCTTACATTAACAAGGTCTTTGAAAATCCCCAATGTTATGAAAGCAAAACCATTTGCTTTCATTTAAGTTCATTCCCTATAACTAAGAAGTTTGATGAGAAAGGCAATTTTGAATGTTAAAAGAAAGCACTGGTGAGTTTTTTTGCTAGTTCAGAAGTTTTATTTTTTTTGAGTAAAACAATATTTAAAGAATATCCCTGAGAAACAGAGTTCATAAAGTTTAGTTTTTTGAACAGATCTTCACAGAAGGGAGGCTGTTTCATGTAAATGAGTATGAGATGTGCTTTGGAGGTTCATTTTATTTTTAAAAAGTTAAAGGAAGGTGATTGTGTGTGATGATTAAATTTATATGTCTAATTGGTTAGGCCATGTAACCCATATATTTTAGTCAAACACCAATTAGATATTACTATAAAGGTATATAAAGGTTTTTATTTTTTAAGAGTGTTGGTTGATCAGTCATATCTGACTCTGTGACCCCATGGACTGTAGCCCACCAGACTCCTCTGTCCATGGAATTCTCCAAGCAAGAATACTGGAGTGGGTAGTCATTCCCTTCTCTAGGGGGTCTTCCCAACCCAAGGATTGAACCTGGGTTTCCTGCATTGCAGACAGATTCTTTACTATCTGAACCAAGAGGTTAACATTTAAATCAGTTGACTGAGGAAAGCAGATTACCCTCTAAAGTATGAGTGGCCTCATTCAATCAGTTGAAATCTTTGAGAGAGAAAAGAATGAGGTCCCCCGTGGAAGAGGGAGTTCTGCCTCTAGCCCACCTTCAGACTGGAGCTGTAATATCAACTGTTCTCTGGATCTCCAGCCTGTTGGGCCTATTCTGCAAATTTTGGATTTATCTGTCTCCCAGATCACATGATCCAATTCCTTAAAATAAATCTCTGTGTATCTACATGTATATTGGTTCTGTTTCTCTGGACAACCCTGACCAATACACTGTCTTGTCCATCCTTTATAGCTCTCAGTGGCACACAGTGGGTGCTCAGCAAGGAAAAATGATGAGCAACAAGTGCTTTGAAGATGACAATTTTCTATAGAAGACATCCAGGAAGCACATGTCATCAGGAGTTCATACACAATTTCAGCAGAAACTCCCCAACTTTTACTAACTTTTCTCTGAATACCCTCTGATACCTTCTTATTTAGATAATTTTCAATACTGAGCTTGATTTCATGGCTTCTCAGTGAAGATAAGCATAACCTTTTTCAACCCTTGCCCTCCCTTCTTTCTTTTTCTCTTTACTTTCTAACCCCAAAAGGCATCTGATTTATTCCTGGCTGCACCTTCTAAAATCTCTGAACTATGAAATTACATAATTAATAGACAGTTGAATAAGGAAGTAGTAGAGTGCCAGAAAGTCCACACTCTCTGCTCTTCTGTCCCCTCACCCCCAGCTTCCCCTTGGACAAACACGTTTATGGCAGCAGATACAAAGGCAATTAGCTTTGAAAGCTCTGGCATACAAGAAGTCCCCATACAATAGCTTGGATAAGGAGTGGTGTGTATTAAAAAGCTCTGTGAGTATTCACCACCATCTGCTCCTATCAGGACTGTCAGTTCTGCATCAGTCCCTCTCTCTCCCATACCCTTCTCCTACACACCATAGGGGTGTCCTGTGTTATCCTTGGAACAGCCATCATCTGGCAGTGTTTTTAACATATGTGCAGCAAGTTTCACTGTTTTAAGCAGCTCATCTACTCAGAAGCCCACTAAAATGAGGAAAAAATACTTTATTTTTACATGTGGAATGTTTGTAATACAATAAACCTTGCTATATTTCTTAAAATAAGAATATTCATTCTGTTAAGTTAAAGTCTACACCTTATTTCCTGCTTGGGGCGTTGGTGCCTAGGCCATGAAAAATGATTTCAGCTGGGTTTACTCTTCATAGCCATACTCATTCAAAACTAACATTTTTCTTTTTAAAGATAAAGGATTTACACAATTGCCTCAAAGATTACCTGGAGCTGAAAATATTTTAAAGTATCTATACAGTCAAATCCAGTACTCTTGCCTGGAAAATCCCATGGATGGAGGAGCCTGGTAGGATGCAGTCCATGGGGTCGCTAAGAGTTGGACACAACTGAGAGACTTCCCTTTCACTTTCATGCATTGGAGAAGGAAATGGCAACCCACTCCAGTGTTCTTGCCTGGAGAATCCCAGGGATGGGGGAGCCTGGTGGGCTGCCGTCTATGGGGTCGCACAGAGTCGGACATGACTGAAGTGACTTAGCAGCAGCATACAGTCAAATGGAAGCAGGGGGGAGAGAGAGAGTGTTCAGCAGTTTCCTGAAGGATGGCAGAGGGATAAGAAAAGACACTGTGAGAAGAAATATAGGTCCCTACATCATTTTCATGATATTTTCATATTTGAAGACTGTGTAAGAGCTAATTCTGTGGTCATTCTGGAACAAAAAATAAATGCTTAAACACATATACATGACTCTATCTTTCAAAACAGTAAATAATTACAGGAGGTGTATGCCTGAAATGAGAATTACTACACATAGTAAAATGAAGAGGTTCACTGATATGGATAGTTCTAAATGATATGAAAAAAAAAAAAATGTGTGAGGGTGTTCTCCATATCACTCCAAGAACAGAAGTCTGATGGATATGCTCTCTATCCATTTTTTTGCAGAAACCAAATATGAGAGATTCAGTTGTTTGGCAAGGTGTCAGAGTAAACTGTTACCATACAATCTGGAAGCCTCCTAACATATGTTATCATTGGTCAGAAACAGAAAGTCTAAACAAAGGCCTTTTCACAGAGTTTATTATTTTATGTTTTAATTTCTGGTTTTGATTTCTAATATTTCCTTTAATGAACAAGATGAGCTAGAAGAAATTTCTTAATGTGCTAATGAAAATTGGTTTTGGAATGAAAACACCCAATTTTATTTCAATCAACATTGATTTAGTTACCTTGCTTTGTTAAAAGACAATATGCAAGTGGGAAGGTAAAGAGAACATTTTACCCTGTTGGTTCCATGTATCCATGTCTACTATGGTTGATAATGAGCCAATGGCTAACTAAATATTTCTGTCTTCAGGAATCAATGTAAAGACTTATAGAATTGTATATATTTAGTATAACTACATATCAAGTTTCCATTTGGCTTGAAATTCCCTGGTCAAAAGTATAAAGATGAAATTCCATAAAAGGAGACTTCATGAAACTTGTATGTATATATGATCTTACCTTTCAGTTAATCCCTTACAAATTAGGCATTAAGAAATTTGGTAAATAGCACTCACAAGCTTAATTGACCTCAGTTCCTGAATTTTTCTGTATCCTCTTGGTCCAGACTCTTTGTAGCTTCACTTTCTTCTGAGAGCAGCTAGATACTGTTAGACTTTGCTAGTAAGGAACCTGAATTACTTCAGAGATCTGTACAGATTACGGTGAGTTCCATTACTTCCTTTTTGTTGCTCAGTCTCTGTCATGTAAAAGTCTTTGCAACCCGATGGACTGCAGCATGCCAGGCTTCCCTGTCCATCACCATCTCCAGAAGCTTGCTCAAACTTATGTCCACTGAGTTGGTGATGCCATCCAACCATCTCATCCTCTGTTATCCCCTTCTCCTCCAGCTTCAATCTTTCCCAGCATCAGGATCTTTTCAGTGAGTCGGCTCGTCCCCCCAGGTGGACAAAGTATGGGAGTTTCAGGTTCAACATCAGTCCTACCAGTGAATATTTAGTGTTGATTTCCCTTAGGATTGACTGGCTAGATCTGCTTGCAGTCCAGCGGACTCTCAAGAGTCTTCTCCAGCACCACAGTTCAAAAGCATAATTCTTTGGTGCTCAACCTTCTTCATGGTCCAACACATGACTACTGGAAAAACCATAGGTTTAACTATAGAAACTTTTGTTGACAAAGTAATATCTCTGCTTTTTAATATGCTGTCTAGGTTTGTCATAGCTTTTCTTCCAAGGAGCAAACATTTTTTAGTTTCATGGCTGCAGTCACTGTCTGAATGATTTTGGAGCCCAAGAAAGTCTGTCACTTCTTCTATTGTTTCCCCATCTATTTACCATGAAGTGATGGGACTGAATGCCGTTATCTTAGTTTTTTAAATGTTGAGTTTTAAGCCAGTTTTTTCACTCTCTCACACTCTTCAAGAAGCTCTTTAGTTCCTCTTTACTTTCTGCCATAAGGGTGGTGTCATCTGTGTATCTGAGTTTACTGATATTTCTCACAGCAATCTTGATTCCAGCTTTGCTTCATCCATTCTGGCATTTTGCATAATGTATTCTGCATATAAGTTAAATAAGCATGATGACAATATACAGCCTTGACGTATTCCTTTCCTAATTTGGAACCATTCCGTTATTCTATGTCTGGTTCTAACTCTAGCTTCTTGAACTGCATACAGACTTCTCAGGAGTCAGGGAATTATTATTCCCTGGCTCTGTTATTCCTATCTCTTTAAGAATTTTCCACAGTTTGTTGTGATCCACACAGTCAAAATCTGTTGTGTAGTTTATAAAGCAGAAGTAAATGTTTTTTCTGGAATTTTCTAGCTTTTTCTGTTATCCAACAGATGTTGGCAATTTGATCTCTGGTTCCTCTGCCTTTTCTAAATACAGCTATACATCTTAAAGTTCTTGGTTCATGTACTATTTAAGCCTTCCTTGTAGTGGTGGTTAATTGCTAAGTCATGTCCGACTCTGGCAACACCATGGACTCCTCTGTCCATAGGATTCTCCAGGCAAGAACTGAAGAAGCCATTTCCTTCTCCAGGGGATCTTCCCAACCAAGGAACTGAACCCAGGTGTCCTGCATTACCAGCAGATTCTTTACCAACTGAGCTACAAGGGAAGCCCTTCCTTAATTTCAGCTTAATAAAATCTAGGTTCAAGGAATTCGTATGTTCAGCATAAATTTAAAATCCCCTAAATTCCTTTGTTGGGCTTCCCAGGTGGTGCTAGTGTTAAAGACCCTGCCTACCAATGCAGGATACATAGGAAACATGGGTTTGATCCCTGGGTTGGGAAGATCACCTGGAGAAGGGCATGGCAGCCTACTCCAGTCTTCTTGCTTAGAGGATTCCCATGGGCAGAGGAGCCTGGTGGGCTACAGTCCATAGGGTCACAAAGAATCAGACACAACTGAGTGACTTAGCATGATCGGCCATAGAATGAAATTCCTTTGAGACAATGGCATAAATGAAAAATACATACAAACAGGCAAAAGTATGTGATTCTTCTGCAAGAAACAAGTTAGAGGTACAGATTCAAAATGAATTTGTGCTGTTTGAAGGTAACCAGAGAATAACAGCATAATACTTTTATGGCAGGAGAGAGCAAAGACCAATTCAAAGGAACAGTTGAAGTTATAAGAATGAGAATAATGGGAGGAATCAGGCCCCTGAGAATCTTGAAAGAGGAATTAGCTTTGCTGATGAAGGAAATGGAAGTTTACTGAAAACAGGAGTATTTAGAGGAAGAATGTGGAGAAAGTCAAAGAAATTCTTGTGAAATAGATGCTTCCTCCCGCCCCCTAGAAAGGAAGAGGATAAACTGTGAAGAACAAAGGAAAAGGAATGTAAACAGTTTAAAGAATGAACAAATAGCTTTTGTCAGACATGAGAAAGACATGAGGAAAATGAGGAAGTCATGAGGAAAACGCAGCAATTTGTAGGAATTCTGAGGATGTGGCCAAGAAGAGACAAGCATGGATTGCAGTGATTCCATCTAGACCAGTTTTATGAGTCTCTTAATTACATTGTTCAGTCTGGATAGGGAGTAAATGAGTAGATAAGGGAGGTAAAGAAAAAATAAGACAGCAGTTAGTCATATCTCACCAAGGTCTAGCACTGATGGGTGACCTCACTGCTTCAGTCAATTGTGAAAGTACTGGACTTATTTATGGTTGAGGATTGGAACCATGATGATCCTCTGAAAGAATTCAGGGATGAGTGAATGATTAATGGGCTCTAGGATGCACTGGGGAACTCCTCACTAGGGGTAAACAGAGAGTCATGGAGCAAGAGGTCCTGATGAAGCTGGAAGAAGTGGTTGAAATGAGGATACATAAGAAAGAAAAAAAAAAGGGTGTTATGATCAAGAGGGAGATTTAATCTTAGAGCTGCAATATTTTATATTAATGAAGTAGCCTAGGATATTGTCCTGCTTGTGGAAAGTTAAAGTAGAGGGAAATATTAGACTTGAGAAAGCCAAGAAACTCTCACTTGACACTGACTATTTTTTAAATCTAAGAGTTTTTTTTTTTTTTTGGTCAAATGAGTTTAATAAATTTTTGAAATTAGCTAAAATCCAAAGAAATTGCTAATTTGGTATGATTATGAGTTTCCTGGGGTTTCCAAATCTCTTGTAAAGGACAGTGTTCTAAATTAATCTTGTGCTTAAAACTTAGTGTTATCACTCCGAATATAGATCCCAGTGTACACAACCAAATTTATAATGAAATTGTTTAACTGGAAATTGTAGCAATTCCTCTGCAATTTCTAAAGCCTGTAAAGAATAGGACATTAGATGCATTTGCTTACTTCAAAATTTTTTTAATTGAAGTATAGTTGATTTACAATGTTGTTTTAATTTCTGATGTACAGCAAAGTGATTCACATATGCATATATATATATATACATAATTTTTTATATTATTTTCTATTATGGTTATCATAGGATACTGAATATAGTTACCTGTGCTGTACAGTCAGCCCTTGTTGTTTGTCCATTCTATATATACTAGTTTGCATCTGCTAACCCCAAACTTCCACCATCCCTGCCCCAACCCACCCTCCTTGGCAACCATGTCTGTTCTCTATGTCTGTGAGTCTATTTCTGTTTTGTAGATAGCTCACTACAAGTCTTTATTTGAATGTTCTGCAATATACCAAGTCTCAGTAATATGGACGAATGCACATTAAAATTAGAAATAAAACAGGCAAAAAATCCATGAATATCTAATTTCTTGTGAATTTTGCCATAGATTTTGTTTTCATCTGGGACCACTAAAAAGTGATTTCACAAGAAAAGCTCTCATCTTTTAGACTACACCCTGTTATTCTGCCTCTTTTCCTATCTTGTTCCCATATCCTTTTGTTTCACTTACCTTAGTTAGAATTGAGACCACCTTTTTTTTTGTTGTTGTTGTTTTTCAGTCACCCAGTCATGTCTGACTCTTTGTGACTGCAACACACCAGGCCACCCTGTCCCTCACCATCTCCTGGAGTTTGCCCAAATTCATGTTCATGGCACTGTTGATGCCATCCAGCCATTTCATTCTCTGATGCCTTCTCCTTCTGCCCTCAAATTTCCTAGCATCAGGGATTTTCCAATGAGTCAGCTGTCCCCATCAGATGACCAAAATATTGGAGTTTCATCAGTCCTTCCAGTGAATGTTGAGGGTTGGTCTCCCTTAAGATTGACTTTTTTGATCTCCTTGCTATTCAAGGAACTTTTAGGAGTCTTCGTCAGCACCACAGTTTGAAGGCATTCATTCTTTGCCACTCTGCATTCTTTATGGTCCAACTCACAACCATACATGACCACTGGGAAGACCATAGCCTTGACTATATGGACCTTCATCAGCCGAGTAATGTCTCTGCTTTTCAACATACTGTCCTGGTTTGTCATCACTTTCCTGCCAAGAAGCCATCATCTTCTGATTTCATGGCTGCAGTCACCATCCACAGTGATTTTGAAGCCCAAGAAGAGGAAATCTGTCTCTACTTCCACATTTTCCCATTCTATTTCCCATGGAATAATGGGGCCACATTCCATGAGCTTAGTTTTTTTTTTTTATATTTAGTCTTACTAAATATTAAGAGAACAGCTTACTAAGAGACCATCTTACTTTACACAAATAGCCCACTGAAATATGAATTAGTAGGACTTGGCATATAATTTGATTTTCCTGGATTATTAATTTTTATATTATTATTTTCTTTGGAAATTCATGAGAAAACAAATCCCATAAAGGGCAGTGTAAGAATTCTTCAATATTTTAGCTGTGAGGTTTTACTTGATATTTTTAAGAATGTCTGTGCATAAAAATGTTAATGCAAATTAGTTGAAAATAGCCTTTGAGATTTCCTGTTTCTAATCTTTTTTTTTTTTCTGAGTAAGGTATATTGGAGCTGGAGGTAATACACTTAGCAAGTTTATGGCCTCAGTAACATAAATGGTTTCAGAGGTCCATATTAAAAGCACATTTTGTTTAGCTTCCTCTGTCTTTAATCAGCCCAGCATGATTATCTGACTCACCCTGATGTAGCCTTATCATGAATGATCCCTTTTCTCCATCAGCAGACCTAATAAAACACACATATATATAAACATAGAAAACTTGTGGATAAGCCCATAAAATGCATAAAGGGATTTTCTAATGTCCTACTATAATATATCAGACCCCAGTAATTCTTTACTTAATTAAAAATTGTATGAAATATTAAAAGATTAATTTCCATTTACAGTTATTATAGAATATTGGTTATATTTCCAATGTTGTACAATACATCCTTGAGAATATCTTACATCCAACAGAGTGTACCTTCCACTCCCCCAAATTGAAATTGTCCCTCATATTCTTCTTCTCTCTGGTAATCACTAGTTCGTTCTTTGTATCTGAATCTGTTTCTTTTTTGTTATATTCACTATTGCTGTGTTTTTCAGATTCAATGCATAAGTGATATGATATATTATTTTTCTTTCTCTGACTTATTTCGCTCAGCATAATGTCCAAAGAATGCTCAAACTACCGCACAATTGCACTCATCTCACACGCTAGCAAAGTAATGCTCAAAATTCTCTAAGCCAGACTTCAACAGTAGGTAAACTGTGAACTTCCAGATGTCCAACCTGGATTTAGAAAAGGCAGAGGAACCAGAGATCAAATTGCCGACATCTGCTGGATCACTGAAAAAGTGAGAGAGTTCCAGAAAAACATCTACTTCTGTTTTATTGACTACACCAAAGCCTTTGACTGTGTGGATAATAACAAACTGCGAAAAAGTCTTCAAGAGATGGGACTCTTAGACCACATGACCTGACTCCTGAGAAATTTGTATGTAGGTCAAAAAGCAGCAGTTAGAACCAGACATGGAACAACTGACTGGTTTCACTTTAGGAAAGGAGTACGTCAAGGCTATATATTTTCATCATGCTTATTTAAATTCTACACAGAGTACATCACGAGAAACGCTGGACTGGATGAAGCACAAGCTGGAATCAAGATTGCAGGGAGAAATATCAATAAAAGCAGAGACCTTATTTTGCCAACAAAGGTCCATCTAGTCAAGGCTATGGTTTTTCCAGTAGTCATGTATGGATGTGAGAGTTGGACTATAAAGAAAGCTGAGTACATAAGAATTGATGGTTTTGAACTGTGGTGTTTGAGAAGACTCTTGAGAGTCCCTTGGCCTTCAAGCAGATCCAACAAGTCTATCCTAAAGGAAATCAGTCCTGAATATTCATTGGAAGGACTGATGCTGAAGCTGAAACTCCAATACTTTGGCCATCTGATGCGAGGAACTGACTCATTGGAAAAGACCCTGATGCTGGGAAAGATTGAAGGTGAGAGGAGAAGGGGACAACAGAGGATAAGATGGTTGGATGGCATCATGGACTTAATGGACATGAGTTTGAGTAAACTCTGGGGGTTGGTAATGGACATGGAAGCCTGGCATGCTACAGTCCATGGGGTCGTGAACAGTCAGATACAACTGAGCAACTGAACTGAACTGAATGCTCTTCAAGTGCATCCATGTTGCTGCAGATCAGACCCCAGTTGCTACTTCAAGTATGCTTGCAAAAAAAAAAAAATTCTTCCTTTTACACCCTAGTCTAAGAAATCTAGTTGTGTATTCTTGGTAGTGTTTACAATCATAAAACAGATGCTAAAAGAGTATATATTGACATACCAGGATAAGTTACTTTACTGTTTTCAGCCTACGTTTCTTTTTTTTTAAAGCTCAAATTCTAGCAAGGACTGCTTTCTCCACTCGTATAATTAATGTTTTTCTTTGAGTGTGTTTCCCTAAAGTATTCAAATATTTTGGTGCAAAGAATATTTTGTGCAGACCCAAGAAATGAAAGGGAGTCTTTTTTCCCCCAGTTTTATTTATTTATTTTTTTACTTTAAAATATTGTATTGGTTTTGCCATACATTGATGTGAATCTGCCATGGGTGTACATGTGTTCCCCATCCTGAACCCCTCTACCTCTTCCCTCCCCATCCCATCCCTCTTGGTCATCCCAGTGCACCAGAACAGAGCACCCTGTATCATTCATTGAACCTGGACTGGCGATTCGTTTCACATGTGATAATATACATGTTTCAAGGGAGTCTTTTAAAAGGAGAAGCAACAGAAGATTGTAAGCATGTTACCCACAGAATTTGTATGATCCAGTGAAAATGCAAACTATAATTCAATAGGTCTGGAGCTAGGCTCAAGGTTCAGCATTTCTAACAACTTTCCAGGTGATGTTGAAACTGATCATTGCTAAGTAGATGCCACTCTCACTCTTTTCTTGCTGCTTTTATTTGTCTACTAGTGCCTCCTGAGGTATCAGATAAATTGAAAAACCAGAAACATTCTGGATCCTCTGTATTTACATGTATATATCTGGAGAGTTTTCTAAAAGAGTGTTCTGTATGTAACGGGTAGCTGTCCTTTGGGCCAGCAGTTTCTTGATTCCGTTCCCTAGAGGCTAGTATTATAACTTTACTGTTATAGGCCACATAATAATAGCAGGATCAATGTTGAGAGGGTGTCAGGATGCTTGTATCATATTTTATACTCTGCATATAACTGGTTATATTAGACTAATAATCTTTCAGTACCCTTTCAACTTGGTGATTAAAATTCGGTGAGCACAAGACAGACCTATTTAGCCTAAGATGCCACTCCTTGGTATTTATTAGCCTTGAATAATAAATATAGCTGTGTGTCTCTCTGTTGAGGTTGCTTTTTCCAGTGGGAAGATGCCTTTTCAAGACGACTTTAAAGTCTAAAGATTTTTAATTCCTCTTAAAACTACTTTTTTCTCCCTCTCTTTCAATTCAGATCTATTTTAAGAGGAAAGACCACACCCACAGGCCCCTGATGATCAATTATTTCCTCTGCCTGAATTTTTGTTATGCAATCCAGCTAGGTCGCACTGCTACAGGGAGGCTTACAAGATAAATTGCCTCCCTTTGGCTGTGTCGTTTTCTTCAATTACACAAACAGCAACTGGAGAATCTGGAGGAGATGAGAACTACAAGAATTCTGGGAGATGCTAACGATTAGCACTTGCATTATTAGTCTCTGGAGGTTATTAAAGCTCAGAGTCCCTCATGGCATTGTCAGAATAGCAAAGTGACACAGAAGCAGGCAGCAGTCAGGCGGCATCATTCAGCAGCCTAGGATAACATGCTCCTCGTGCACAGGGCCCTGTGCCCCCAGAGTCCCTCAATCTGCCTAGGAATCAACAGACCCTGCCTGGCCATGATGCGTTTAACTATATGTAATCAGTCTGGAGGGCTGATAGCTGTGAAAAACCTTGTTACCCTGGGAGGGAAGCCTATCTTTCTCTAATAAAACAGAATGTAGTTCCTGTACCACTGGTTTCCTAAAGCGCTCTCCTTTGTATTATTAATTTTTTGAAAGTGCAAGTCTGGGAAAGTCTTTAGAGATGCCAAGCTTATCAACTCTATTCATCTTCTGAGTGAATACATTTCTTTCTGAAAATAATGCTCTTGGAATGCTACTTTGTTTGTGGTTCTCCTAGGAGAGCGTTTTCTATCTCTCTGCTATTCTGCTCCATTTGAGAGTGAAGCTTGTAATGATACGACTGTTAAAAGGAAAGAAAACATCCTAAGACATCATGGACTGAAGCATCCGGGAAGGGTAAACATTTGCCAGTAAAACCTTTAGTACTATGGTGCAGGCTCTTCTTCAGCTTGCACTACCACTGCTCTCTGAGCAACTGCTTGGAGGCACAGGATGGACTCCTAGAAAAGAGTGGAAGCTTACTGACGACATGCAGGTAAGTAGCAGAGCAATCCACATACGAGGGGTTTTTGTGCATTTCAGGATAGGAAAGTGAGAGGCAGATGCTGGCTCAGCACGCATAATGTAAAGCAGAATGCATGGGAAAGCTATGGGCTTGGGAGTTAGACTGCCATCAAACACAGATCTGCTTTGCAGCTTTGCGCATGTTCCTTTCTATTTCTGTTTTCCATTTTTCTTTTTACTTGTAAAATGAGGCTCATGGTATCTTCTGCACATGGTTGTTGAAAGGATCAAATCAAATTGGTATACATTAGTTTCCTTGTATATAATTCACGACCAGTAAATGTCAGCTTTGCTAGCGTTCTTTCATAGGCAGTGTTTGCTGCTGCTTCCTTCATTTCTCTCTCTTTTATGGTTCTTACCACATTTAATTGAAGTTATTTGTGTTCAAGTCTGTTTCAGATCAGATCAGATCAGATCAGTCGCTGAGTCATGTCCGACTCTTTGCGACCCCATGAATTGCAGCACGCCAGGCCTCCCTGTCCATCACCAACTCCCGGAGTTCACTCAGACTCACGTCCGTCGAGTCAGTGATGCCATCCAGCCATCTCATCCTCTGTTGTCCCCTTCTCCTCCTGCCCCCAATCCCTCCCAGCATCAGAGTCTTTTCCAATGAGTCAATTCTTCGCATGAGGTGGCCAAAGTACTGGAGTTTCAGCTTTAGCATCATTCCTTCCAAAGAAATCCCAGGGCTGATCTCCCTCAGAATGGACTGGTTGGATCTCCTTGCAGTCCAAGGGACTCTCAAGAGTCTTCTCCAACACCACAGTTCAAAAGCATCAATTCTTCAGCGCTCAGCCTTCTTCACAGTCCAACTCTCACATCCATACATGACCACAGGAAAAACCATAGCCTTGACTAGACGAACCTTTGTTGGCAAAGTAATGTCTTTGCTTTTCAATATGCTATCTAGGTTGGTCATAACTTTCCTTCCAAGGAGTAAGTGTCTTTTAATTTCATGGCTGCAGTCACCATCTGCAGTGATTTTGGAGCCCAGAAAAACAAAGTCTGACACTGTTTCCACTGTTTCCCCACCTATTTCCCATGAAGTGGTGGGACCGGATGCCATGATCTTCGTTTTCTGAATGTTGAGCTTTAAGCCAACTTTTTCACTCTCCACTTTCACTTTCATCAAGAGGCTTTTGAGTTCCTCTTCACTTTCTGCCATAAGGGTGGTGTCATCTGCGTATCTGAGGTTATTGATATTTCTCCCGGCAATCTTGATTCCAGCTTGTGCTTCTTCCAGTCCAGCGTTTCTCATGATGTACTCTGCATAGAAGTTAAATAAACAGGGTGACAATATACAGCCTTGACGAACTCCTTTTCCTATTTGGAACAAGTCTGTTTAGGTTTCAATTTTCTCTTGGACAGGAACAATGTCTTATGATATTAAGATTATTAAATGTGGAGTCAGAATACTTTTAGCCAATAAAAGTTTGTTCATTAGTAACTATAGGGATGGCAATACTTCTCAAAGTAGCCATGAAGATTAAATGGGAAACCACAGTGTGTACCCTCCCTTGACACAGTGCTTAGCACAGAGCAGTCTCTATGAAAATGTTAGGTCCATTTTTCCTTTCTGTCTTTTGTACATTTATGGCCTAGAGGATTTTAACACAGATTTTAAATGCATAATACCATTGTTTAATGAATGAGGGAAACTACAAACAAATAATGCATGAGTGAAATAGAGCATTGGAAGGAAAGTCAAAGATTCTAATTCTGCCTTGATTTTAGCTGTGTGACCTTGAGAATGCACTGCTGCGCTAGGCCCCAGTGTCTGTCATTAGAAAGGAGGAATTGAGTTGAATGGACTGTATAATACAGTGTGTTTTTTCCTAGGTTTAATCTACATGACACAAAAATCTGAGATTTTGTAAAAATCTGTAGCTTTTGATTTATAAGAAAACATCTTTCAGAAACACAGAAATGCCCATAGTAAATGATAAAACACATTTTTCTCTAACATGATAAGTATGGTAGGAGTGAATGCGAAAGAGTAAGAGGTCCTTGGAGATCCACAACAGTGGCTTCATTCACTTGTTTAATGACAGTGATTCGTTTTGGATAATGGAGAATAAGACACTTCAGTATCAGTCTAACATTTCAAACTTACTAAAGGTCATATCTTACTATAAAGAATCTCTTCACAGTGAAGAAATACTGAGGCCTTAGATGCAAAGATATGCCTTGGCTACTTCTACAAAATGACACATAGATGTTGTACTACATGGTGATTTTAAAACTGGTTCTCAGAGTGTGGTCCCTGAACTAGCAGCTTTAGCAACAACTGGAAATGTGTTAGGAAAAACAATCTCATTTCCCACCCCAGACCTTCTGAATCAGAAGGTGTATGGGCAGGTCCAGGGATCCATGGTCCCTGTGATTCCTGCTTCATGCTGAAGTTTGAGACTCAACTACTTTTAGGAAAATAAAATCTTTAATGCTGACCAGTCTTCTGAAGCTAGGCTTCTTGGCTGTTCAGAATTTATCACAATGTTCTTTCTCATACAGCAGAAAATGTTTCAGCATTTCAATATATAATATATACTAATGCTCACATTAATTAATTAATGCCATCGCTTCATGGCAATTAATTAATTCCATCATGGCAATAATTAATGCCATCACTTCATGGCAAATAGATGGGGAAACAATGGAAACAGTGACAGACTTTATTTTTTTGGGCTCCAAAATTACTGCAGATGGTGAATCCAACCATGAAATTAAAAGATGCTTGCTCCTTGGAAGAAAAGTTATGAAAAACCAAGACAGCATATTAAAAAGCAGAGACATTATTTTGCCAACAAAGGTCCATCTAGTCAAAGCTATGGTTTTTCCAGTAGTCATGTATAGGTGCGAGAGTTGGACTATAATGAAAGCTCAATAACCAAAGAATTGATGCTTTTTAATTGTGGTGTTGGAGAAGACTCTTGAGAGTCTCTTGGACTGCAAGGAGATCCAACAAGTCAATTCTAAAGAAAATTAGTCCTGAATGTTCATTGGAAGGACTGATGCTGAAGCTGAAACTCCAATACTTTGGCCACCTAATGTGAAGAACTGACTCATTGGAAAAGACTCTGATGCTGGGAAAGATTGAAGGTGGGTGGAGAAGGGGATGACGGAGAATGAGATGGTTGGATGGCATCACTGACTCGATGGACATGAGTTTGAGCAAGCTCTGGGAGTTGGTGATGGACAGGGAAGCCTGGCGTGTTGCAGTCCATGGGGTCACAAAGAGTCAGACATGACTGAGTGACTGAACTGAATGCTCACATAGTCAAAGACTACCCTATGTTCTTCCACTTTCTAATCATAACAATGATCGTACTCATTTGTTAGAGAACAGTGAAGCTCTGATTTGAATAACAATAAGTCATTTATTTTTACCAATTGTTAGTATAGATACAAGTATTCTTTTCTTTCCTCTCTTTTAGAAAATATGCTCTCAAATCCTCAGGATAGAAAGGACTTCTGAAGAGTTTGGGATGAAATCACTTTGCTTCACACACCAAGGTCCCAGTAGGCATGTTGCCTCTGAGCTTAGAGTGTCCACAATGTCACCTGCTCATCACACTTCCTTGTGTTGAAGCAAAGGGAGAAATCAGCAGCCGTGGGTGCACCTGACTCTTTTGCAAATTTTCTGTATGTTCCTGTTCCACTTCTTTCAGTCTCCTTTAGTTTCAGAAATAATGAGAAGAATTTCCCTCCTGTGTACTTTTTATCATAGTTAGAGGAAAGAGAAAAACCTCATTAAAATAATGAAGTGATTTCAGCATGATTAATTATGTCCCAAAGCCATTGATGTCCATTGGTAATGAAAACACTCAACTATCCTCAGCTCTGGTTGCAAGATAAAGTTATTTGCTCCTTTTCAGAAACCGTGGATGTGTAGAAGGGAGCAGGCTCTGGCAAAACCGAACTTAGATGAATGATCTCTTTCATCTTGTGCTGCAGCTGGATCAATTTGGTCACCAGGAGTAGACAGATTTTATCCGAGCCTTCTGACAGAAATTCATTTGGCACTGAGAAATCATTGAGGAGTTTGCAATGTCTGTTGTCAATGAAATGAATTTAAGCATGGAAAAAGGAAAAATCCTTCAGTTAGACATAATGGAGAGGAAGAAAATGAAAGCTCACCAAACATTACAAGCTATTCTGTCAAAGAAATGTGTTTTATGGCTAATTGAGCAGTGTAGTTGGATGATATGTGTGGTCACCTGCTTTGCTTGGCCAGATCTTTGTTTCTAAAGTATAGATTTTAAAGACATTAACACACATTAGTGATAAATAATTGTTTTTGATTATAAAGGGGAAAATATATGAAATTTATTGGTTCTTAATGTCTGCTTAACTGATACAGGGGAACTTATCCTGATCAGCATTCTTCAACAGGGAAACAATTGCATGTATTATTACTGCTGTTTTGAACAGAAATTAGATCTGAAATCACATCAATCATAATGATGAGGTTTTATGAAGTTCTAAGTAAAACTAAAGGTAAAACAGCAGGTGTTTGGATTTTAGTTATTAGGGATAAGAGGCTTTCTTGTACCACAAAAGGAAGCTCCATAGTCCCTGGCAACAGATGAAGATATTTCAAAGCACATAACTTCTTCCAAAGTGAAATACACAAATAAATAAGTTATTAGAGAAGACCTAGAAATATGGATTGACTGTAAATGGAGTTTACAGCTTGATATATGTGAATTGAGCTCAATACCAATAACACAAATGCTCAGCCATAATAGAATTCCTAAGAGAGAGGGTGGTTATAGGCCTCAAAAACCGTTATAGCAATCCCCTCTCTCTATAATGGCTAATCTTTCTCCAGTCATGTTCTGTAGGTAATGCTGTAGATGGGATTTAGTCATTTAATTATGAGGCTAGGGGAAAAAGGGTCATAAACCAAAGCTCATGTTACCCATGTAGAAATAAAAACTGACTGTCTTAAATCCATCTCATTGTGGTAAAAGCAGAGGGTTGTTGGCAGACATGGAAGTATTTTTATTCTAAGATAAAAAGTAAGATTTTGTTATACGCATTTTGAAATTAGATATTTTCTGTTTCTTAGTATTTTGCTGATAGTCTTCAAGACTACCATATAAATTACAAGGATCATTATCTTGGGATATTTACAAACTTCAGCTATTTCAGTGAAGATCTGTTTATTCAGCACTAACTATGTAAGAGGTATTGTTTTTCCTGTAACCCATATTAAATCTTTTGTATCAAGTTAATGGAGTCAGTTGATATTTGAACCTGTTTTCTTATAAGCCAGCTTCTACATTCACAGAACAACCATTTCTGCTATACACTACCTCCTACACAGGTATTTATTGGCTTTTCAGGTTTGAGAGCAATGGGTCTCAACACTGACCATAATATTAGAATCACCTGGGGACCTTTACAAACTACCAATACTTGTTTCCTCCTGCAGGTCAGTTAAATTAGACTTGCTCACAGGTGAATCTCAGGCAGTCATGTTATTTTAAGCTCTGTAGGTGATTTTAATGTGATCCCTACAGCCATGATGGAGAGCCACTATTTTCCAATTTTGACTAAGAAATCAATGTGTATTTCATTTTTTTTCCCATTTATTCACATTTTCCTCTTCCAGGCTTAAAATAATTAAGTGATGGCCAACTCTCTGCATCTTGTGTTATAGATTTAAATATTCTATTTATTGTAGTTCTCACCTTTGGCCAAATATATTTTCATTGATTGAAATATAACTGAAACTAGTACAGAGTCTTGGAAAACATCAAAATCCAAGTTTTCTTTTATAGGTTGAATTCTGTAATTAATTAGTTATTTCCTCTTAGGTGAGAGTGATTTGGGAAAAAAGCCAAAACTATTGACAAAAGTAGAGCATGATATCATTTTATTGGCATTTATTTTCATAATTAAAATTCTGCATGCTTTAGTTACTTGTTTACCTTCTGTCATCTTCCCCATTCTCTGTTGTTGATGTTGATCCTTAGTTTTGTCTTTTAACTAGGGATTTTCTTCTGGCGAATGGTTCATTTTTGCCTATTAATATTTTAACATACTATGAAATATTTAAAACTTTGAAAATGGCATAAAGAAGAATGCAACAAAAACCCATTTACCCAGCTTAAGAACTAAGACATCAATCCAACTGAAGCCCCCATGCAGCTCTTCTTTCCTCATTAGGATGCCAGATTTAGCAAAGATACAAGCCACCAGTAAAATGTGAATTTCAGATAAACCACCCCAAACTTTTTAGTTGTCCCAACTATTGCATGAGACATGTGTACTAAAAATATTGTTGGTTTTCATCTGAAATTCAGCTATCACTGGGCATTCTCTGTTTTATTCAACAACCCTACTACCAACTCAACATGTATTTCTTTCTACTTTCATTATGTATGTAATGATTTAGCAGTTTATAAAAATGGCACCATATCTTATATATACTCATTGTATGTATATCTTTGAAACCTTTTTAATTAGCCTAGTTTAATGTTTGTGGGTCCCCTATTTCATTCATACAGCTCTATTTCATTTTCAACACCGAATAGTATTCCACTGACAGAGAAGGCAATGGCACCCCACTCCAGTCCTCTTTTGCCTGGAAAATCCCATGGACAGAAGAGCTTGGCAGGCTTCAGTCCATGGGATCGCTAAGAGTTGGACACGACTGAGCAACTTCACTTTCACTTTTCACTTTCATGCACTGGAGGAGGAAATGGCAACCCACTCCAGTGTTCTTGCCTGGAGAATCCCAGGGACCGGGGAGCCTGGTGGGCTGCCGTCTATGGGGTCGCACAGAGTCGGACACGACTGAAGCGACTTAGCAGCAGCATTATTCCATTGAAAGACAATCCCACAAATTAGCTACACATTCTTCTGGTGGACATACATTTCTAAATTTTTGCAATTACAAACAGTGCTTCTATGAACATTTTCTAGTCTCCTCATGTAAGTATTTATTTTGGATTTACATCTAAGAATAAAATTGCTATGTTGTGCATTGTATATAACATTTCTATTAATCATTAATTAGCCAATGCTTGAAATGGGACAAAATTTGAAGCTTTTTAGATAGGTTGATTATGATAATGATACATTTATTGAAAGTTTTACATTTTCATATTCTGGTCCTGATGACTTATGTTTAACATCTTATTTTATGATCCCCAAGTGCTCTGGCATATACACTGTAAAAATATGCTGATAATGATGATGACTCTAGTTTTGACAATTGATGTGTTTTTAACTACTTGCTTGTTTGATACACATTACACTCCTGGCAGAGGTATTGTTAATTCCATTTCACAGGTGAGGAAACAGGGTTAGGGAAGTTATATATTTATCTCAAATCCTTCAGAACACCAGTACATGGTAGACCCAGGACTGAAACTTTCATTTTCTAAATTCAAACTTCAGGTTTTCCTTTCTTTATTATAACTCCTAAATGCATTTAAATATTGATAAAGTAATTATGGTATTTCAGAAGTATCTTCTTAATATTTTCTCATATCAACAGATTATTTAGGGAGCATATATTAATAGTCTAATTGCTTTGAGAAATGTGGCAAAACATATACTGTATTTCTTAACTTGGAATATATTTTGTCTTAAAATAAGTGCCAAATTGCATGTAGCTGATAGCACCAGATGTAAGCATGTTATCTCTTCACTGCATATCTCCAAGCCTGCTCAGTAAACTGTGTTCTCTCATAACTGACAGAGGTTTAAAAGAGAAAAGACTAATGACAATAATCATGCAAACACTGTTATTCCTAATATTTGCACTCACTCACTCAACAAACAAGAATGTTATAAACAAAATTCCTGGGATTATATTATACTTAAAACTAATTTTTTATATTATAAAAACCTATTTTATGCCTCTAATTGTAGATAGAAAAATAGAAGTTCCAAGAGATTAGGTAATGTACTCCAAATTTTATTAAATCAATGAAGTAGAACCAAAGTCTAGACTTTTAATAAGAAAGAAAAACTGTCAATGTTTTCTAATAATTTCATGAAAAACTTAGATTCTGTAGTAGGCAGAATAATGGCCCTCAAAGATATCCTTGATGATCTTTGAAAGCTGTGAATATGTTATTTTCAAGGCAAAGGGGATTTTGCAGTTGGATTCAGTTAAGGACCTGGAGTGGTAGAGAGTAGCCTGGATTGGCCAGGTGGGCCCCATCTAATCACACGAGTTCTTAAAAGTGGAGAACCTTTCCCATCTGAAGCCAAAAGAGAGCACAAACAGGGAGGAATGATCAGAGGCAAGCTTGCTAACTCTGAGGTTGGGGATTAAAGCTGTGATCCTAGGGACATGCGTAACCTCTAGCAGCTGGAAAAGATAAGGAAATATTCTCTCGTAGGTCATTTTGTAACCCTACCAAATCCTTGAGTTCATTCCAGTAAGACCTATTTTGAATTTCTATGAAATGCTTCTGGAAAATTTTGTGTTAAGCTATCAAGTTTGTGGTAATGTTTTACAGTGGCAATAGAAATCTAAAACATGGTACAGTTTGACTATACAGCTATAATGTTTGTGTAGGTGATAGGTAAGCTCAGTAATTCAACATATATTTCTTGATAATTATGATGATAGTTATAGTTAGGAGGAATAGTAACCTTTGAGATAGGAATCCTGGTACCTCATAATTTTTGTGTGTAATAATCAGCTTGGCTTTTATTTTTAAATGCTGATTCAAGGTATCTAAAAAACTTCCACTTCAGAAGTTCTAGAGTAGGATCCTGATGGAGATGCAATATAGAACAGTCATTTTGGGAAATTTTTAGTATTTAGAAACCCAAATGTATGTCTTCTGATAAGTAAATCAACATTAGTGCAACCATACAATGGATGTTTCTCAGAAATAAGTTATAAGCTACTAATAAGTATGCTGATTTGTATGAATATAAAAATTATTAATGTTTAACAATTTAGACACAAAAGAACAACATTGGTTATGTTTCCATTTATATGAAATTCTGAAAAGGGAGAAACTGAGGGAAAAAAGAGAGACAGAAATTATATCACAATAACCAGAGGCTGTGGGTTGAAGAACGGGATTGATTGCAAATGGGGATGAGAGAACTTTGTAGGATAATTAAAATGTTCTATATCTCTATTATGGTGGCAGTTATAAGACAGTGTGTCTTTGCCAAAATTCAGTGAAATTTAAGAGGGTGAATTTTACTTTATGTACATTTTATTTTAGTACACTGGACTTAAAAAAGTAGTCTGTTTAACTATGTCTTGGAATGCACTTTTAAGTCAACAACCACAACCATCTCACACAATTTAGAAAACACTGAGCTCGTGAATCTCAGGTTAAGAAATGGAAACCATGTTCTTTCAATTGATTCCTAACAAGTACTAATTAAGCCATAAAACCCCAGTGAAAATTATATAATAGGAATTCTCACTAGGCTCTGAAAGGACTCAACTCTTATCCAATTTTACACATCCTAAGAGAGCCATGAATTTCAGGTCATTGTGTGCATAGAGATAAAAAGCATCCTACTCCAACTAATCTTCTCAAAAGAGAAAAGAAGAAATCCTAGACTTGTAAAGGAAACTCAGAATTCATCTTTTACTTCTGTGAATCCATCTGGTTTGTAGTATGAGTTAAGTTCCTTCTCCAAGAAATCTTACAGTTAAAATCTCTGTTAAAAGGGGAAATGTTGGTAAAACAATAGGCTTTAAAAGTAAAACATTTTTAAAACTATTAAAATTCATTTAGTGTAATGTATAAAGGCTTAAGGATTCTGTTTAGTGACTTTGGGTTTAAAAAAAAAACAGCCGTTGCATGAAATATGTTGATATATTTCAAAATATCAATTTTATTTCTTCTCTACTATCTTATACTTTTGGAGAAGGAAATGGCAACCCATGCCAGTGTTCTTGCCTGGAGAATCCCAGGGACGGGGGAGCCTGGTGGGCTGCCATCTATGGGGTCACACAGTGTCGGACACGACTGAAGTGACTTAGCATAGCATAGCATTAGCATCTTATACTTTATAGCAAGAAAACTTTCTGGCACTTAGTAATCTGATAAGAGGTTGCCTGAAAGTCTGTAAAGTTCTCCTGAGCCAGAGACTGAGAATCTAGGCAGGGTTTTCAGAATGAGTCTGGTTGATATTTACTGTTAGGCTGTGGTAGGATTCCTGATTCCTTGATACAGTAAAATAAAGGAAGTTTCCAAAGGCATTCACAGGGACAGTGCATTTTTTTTAATTGAGTTATAGCAATATCAAGATTGATAGCAGAGAGTGATTAAATTTTTGAAAGTGGATTTAACTATTGTGTAAGGGACTTGTTAACACAGTGTAGGTGGGTATTGTTAACTAGAGTGGTTGGAATGTATTGCAACAGGCCAGGTGAGTAATGCTGCAGTGTTGGTAAGAATAAATTCAAGAGGTGGTAAGGCTCAGAAACTTGGCGACTAATTAAATAGCTAGAATGAGTGAGAAGGAAAGTTTAGGGATGGTTCTAAAGATTACTAGATATTCAAGAAAATTATCTTAAACTGCTAGGTTCCAGAGCAGTGATTTTTAACACTGGCTTTAGAGCATATTGATGGACCTCAAACCTTGCACAGGTGTACCACCAAACTCTGATCAACATAAAAATTCTACTTTTGTTCCACCTTAATATTCTGGGAGCTTCATTTTAGAAGACACCATTTTTCCAGGTTCTTTATTTCCATGAAATATTGTGCCCCTTTTTACTTTTTTATACAATTCAATTTTCTTGAGTGATTCAGTATATCTCTAAGAGTGACATTCTTATAGGATAAAGGCCATTAATCTTAATATCAGTTTTTATCTGACTGGAAACTCCTTTCACTGAGTGATAGTCAATTCTGGCATGCCAAACCTCCACATGCTAAAATAGCTCTCTAAAGACATTTTAACTAAAGTATGTCAGTGGGGAAAAATTTAAAAAAAAAAAGAAAAACCAAAGGGAAAAAAAATTCTGAAAAATAAAGCCCTACTGTTTGATTTCAGAACTTTGTCCTTCTACCAAAGTCAAGGTCTGCAGAAAGTGTTGACAACTTGATCTGTAATTAAAAGAAAAGGTACTTACAAGAACCTATCCCTATGCTTTATGGTATCCCCCGAGGTCATTTAACTGACTAATTTGGACAGGCTAGACAAAAAACTGAGGGCTCAGACTCTTCTCCTTTTATAACTCTGCAAACATAGTCCCAAATTGATTGGTCTCTAATACATGAGAACCAAATGAAAAATTAATTAGATTGGCTATAACCCTGACTTGAGCAGTTTCCTACTTTGTTGCTTTGTTTATTTGATCCTTTTTCTTTTGATTTATCAATAAAGTAGCCCATGTGGAAAAAATAACAGAAGAAAGGTAAGGGCAAGCATCAAAAGAATCCAGACAACTGCAAAACTGAGCAGTCTCTGCAAAATGTAAGATACAGAGTTGGTCTCTAAGTATTAACTGCACATAAACAATATGTTAACATGAAATCAGTATTTTTCTATTATTAAACTTACAGACTCTTCTGTATATTCTACTTTTCTATCTTTACATTGGGAATAACAATTTCTGTTAATGTTTATCTCATTTCATCTATATCTAAACATTCATTAAAAAAACTGACTTAAACTATTATAATCATAGAAAAGTAAATGTTTCATGCAATGAAACCTTCTCACTTTTATGTGTGAAGTCACTCAAAGCCTTGGAGGCTACTGGTGGTATTGAGGGATAAGAAATCATTTCCCTTGACTCATATGCCTGTGCTCATTAACTTTATTTAGAGTTTCAGTAATCATAGTTAGCTCCATATCCTGCCAGCGGGAGAGTAAGTTTTTATGGCACTAAAATATCATCTCAAGGAGTTGAGACAATTGATTTTAAAATATCATAGCCAATGTCAAATGTGGTTACGGATATAATTATTTTATTCTTGATTCTAGAACCCAAAACTAGGTCTATAGAAATCCACATGTCAAATATAAATAATAGAAATTGTCTTATTTATATTACAAAGTACATTGTAAGCATTTTAGTCAATGGGCATCATAATTTTCCTAAAATATTTGACTTTTTTACTTAGTTGGTATTCAATAGTAAATGAAACACAGATTCATCAGGTAATGTGTCATAAAATTTTTGATTTGATCTATAAGAAAAATATGAAAATTTCTGATCTTTGAAGGTGAATTCTTGAACTGAATTAGTTACTAAAATCACTAATTAAAAAGTTCTTTAGATTGAACTAACTCTTCAGGTTAATGTTAAAAATTGGCCTATGGTAAAACACAAGTTATTTAATAAGTTGTGCTAGGGAGAATAATGAACCCAAAGATGTCCACGTCTTAACCTTAACATTATGAGTATATTACCTCATATGACAAAAGAGATTTTAGAGATTGGAATTAAAGGATTTCATGATAGCTATATTATCCATGTGGAGCTAATGGAATCACATGGTCCTTTAAAAGTAGAAGAGGAAGGCAGGAGAGTTGCTCAGAAAGATGCGAGGATAGGAGAAAAAATAAGAAATGAGAGATTCAATTTCATTGCTGATTTTGAAAATGGGGGGGATGGGCAAAGGAACACAGGTGACTGCTAGAATCTAGAAACAGCTTTCTGCTGATAAGTAGCAAGGTAAAAGGGACCTCTGTCCTACCACGGCAAGGAATTGAATTTTGTCAGCAACCTGAGTGAGTAAGCAAGCGGATTCTCTCTTAGAGCCTCCAGAAAGAAACAGCCCTCGAGTCAACCTGATCTTTAACCCAGTAAGTCTCATCTCAGACTTCTGTCCTGTAGAGTATAATAAGAAAGGTGTTTTAGCTACTACATTTGTGGTAATTTTTTATTGCACCAATAGAAAATAATACACAAGCCATCAAAGTATCATGAAAAGAACCAGCTGTATTGGTAACTTGTGAGCTGCTGCTGCTGCTGCTAAGTCACATCAGTCGTCTCCGACTAGTGAGTATTAACCTTTACAATATGCCAAGCCAAATTCTAAGCCATACTCTTGGGACCATATACAAAATTTGCCTGTATTTCTGTGAGTAAGTTATGCTGTTGATCTAGTCTTGTTTGTTTGCTTGGTTATATTTTTAATTAATATAGGAGATGGCTCTTGTGGAGCCAGTCAACTTTACAATTATCAACAGGGAAACTTTCTTCCATTGATGGAAGACTTGTGAGGAAAATACCTTAAGATCTTGCCTGCTCTGAGGCAAAATTATTAAGAAAAAAATGTGTCATCCTTTCACCTCAGCAGTAGCTACTTCAGCCAAGAAATAATCAATATAAATATTCTAATTGATAATTCAGTCACTAAATCAATATGGACTGAGAACTTTCTGTCAATTACTCTCTCAGACAACAATGATGTAGTAACAAGAAAATGAATGTGTATATTCATAAAGCCTGGGATCTATAAATAGGCAAGTAAATAGGTATAATAATTTGGGAAAATCATATTTAACATTCACCTTAGGAGGTGAGGTTCAAGGAACATAACTACTCAGTGAGTAGCTAAGAAGAAAAGTGGTTTCTGAAAAATCATTTCAGAGATGTTGGATCCATTTAAGCACATTGGTTTAGTTGAGTGGACTATACAATAATATACCATTTGTGCTAAATGCTCTATATGGAGAAAGCAGTCATTACTAGAATTTGAGCTTAAAAAAAAGAAATGTAGGTTGAAAATACCAAAGTAACTTATCCTGGGATGTCAATATGTACTCTTTTACCATCTCTTTTATGATTGTAAATGCTACCAAGAAATACACAGACTGGGTTTATTATGGACTATGATGAAAGAGGAAGGAATTGGTCTTTTTACAAGCTGATTTGAGAAAGTCAGACAGTGTCAAAAGTGAATTGATAAGGAATAGTCAGAACCTAACTGAAATTCAAGGTATGACTTCCCTGGAAGTTAGCAATTATATGAGCGTGTGTGCTTGTAGGAGAGATCACGTAGTGGGTATTTGACAGTGTTCCTGACAAAAGGATGTATACATGCAAAAAGTAGGAAGAACAAGGTTTATCAAGAGAATTACATTAGGTCAAAATGACAAGAACATGTGACGTAAGTTACATAATGTACATTTTAACATAATTTCTCAATATAATTACTTAAACTTATATAGGATTATTAATTACTGAGATATTACGCCAAAATATTTGGGTCCAGGGTGCACTGATAGACGTTTAGCAGAAACAACTTTTCCAAATGATAAATTCTTTATATGATGAGAGCTGTGGTTTATCCTTCCTTTCCTCCTTTCCTTATGCCCTCCTTCCATGAGAATTTATTAAACATTTGTTAGATGTAAGTAACTCTGCTGGGTATCAAAGACACAGAATGGAAAACATAAAATGATTAGTGTGTGATAAGTACTGTGATAGGGTCTTATGAAGAGGTACCTATTCTGTTTGGGCCATAATGAGGGTTTATATGGTAGGCTGGCTAAACATGATGCTTGATTTGAATCAAAGATGATTAGGAAAGGAGGATAGCAGGATCCTGTGACAAACTAGGCATAGGGAACCGTGTGTAAAGACAGAGGTATAAACAAGCATGATGTATTTGAAGAACTGTCAGCAGTTTACATTGCTTTAGTACAGAGTGGGAATGGAGTGTGATAAGATAGATTCCCCATCATGAAGTATGCTACATTTGAACTTAACACATGAATCAAAGAAGTTGGAATGTTTTAAGTGGGACTGATGTTCCAAGTACAATGATAATTATATATATATATATGTATCCTTATTTAATCACTTATTAAGATATTTTCTGTTTTTACATATATAGAGAGCGGGAGAAGGCGGAGGGAGAAGCAGTGAGAAAAAGTTGACCTCGTTCTTAAAGTCAAACCATCTGAGTCAATAGCCTGCTTAAACCTAGTTCTGTCCCAGTGCAATGGAATATTTATTATTTTTGAGGAATCACTTGGTGGCACTGTAAATGATGTAGGAAACATTAAAAAAAGAACAGTCCATTGCAATAATGAGCGTGAAAAATAATCATGATCTTATCAAAAGGAACTTGTGGGTATAGAAGAGATTGAGCAGGTTTTAAATGCTTTGAAGAAGCAAAATTAATAGCACTTGACAACAGGAGGTGAGGCTCTGCTGCTGCTAAGTCGCTTCAGTTGTGTCTGACTCTGTGCGACCCCATAGATGGCAGCCTACCAGGCTCCTCTGTCCCTGAGATTCTCCAAGCAAAAATACTGGAGTGGGTTGCCATTTCTGAGGTAAGGCTCAGAGAAAAGCAAATGTGGTTGAAAATCCTCCCTTTCTAAATTTGGTAAAGGGTTCAGTTCAGTCGCTCAGTCGTGTCCGACTCTTTGTGACCCCATGAATTGCAGCAAACCAAGCCTCCCTGTTCATCACCAACTCCCGGAATTCATTCAAACTCACGTCCATCGAGTCGGTGATGCCATCCAGCCATCTCATCCTCTGTCGTCCCCTTCTCCTCCTACCCCCAATCCCTCCCAGCATCAGAGTCTTTTCCAATGAGTCAACTCTTTGCATGAGGTGGCCAAAGTATTGAGGTTTCAGCTTCAGCATCATTCCTTCCAAAGAACAGCCAGGACTGATCTCCTTCAGAATGGACTGGTTGGATCTCTTTGCAGTCCAAGGGCCTCTCAAGAGTCTTCTCCAACACCACAGTTCAAAAGCATCAATTCTTCAGCGCTCAGCCTTCTTCACAGTCCAACTCTCACATCCATACATGACCACAGGAAAAACCATAGCCTTGACTAGACAAACCTTTGTTGGCAAAGTAATGTCTCTGCTTTTGAATACGCTATCTAGGTTGGTCATAACTTTCCTTCCAAGGAGTAAGCGTCTTTTAATTTCATGGCTGCAGTCACCATCTGCAGTGATTTTGGAGCCCCAAAAAATAAAGTCTGACACTGTTTCCACTGTTTCCCCATCTATTTCCCATGAAATGATGGGACCAGATGCCATGATCTGGTTAGAGGTATGAAATTTAGAAAACAGGGAAGAGAGGGTTTGATAGCATGAGAAAGATGAGGCAGTCACATTCGGTTATTTAATGTAGAGAGACTTTTGAGAAACTCCAAGTGTGAGTTTCTTAGGACCATGGATATAAGGCTCTAGGATTGAAGTGAGTTTGTGGAAGGAGATAAAAGTTGGAGTAATTATTATCAGGAGTGGTGTCCTGGTGCCCATGAATTTCATCATTTTCTGGCTCTTGAATTTAAGAGTAAAATGGATGCTTATTGTCTTCTGGGAAAAAGCCATGTCGCTCAATAGTTCTTATATGGTCCTGCTTATGTCTCCTGTTTCTATTTTACCCAAAATCTTTCCAAGCAGCAACTCCAACCTCGGCCCCACTTTAAAAAATATATATATATTTGGCTCTGCTGGGTCTTCGTTGCTGCGTAGACTTTTCTCTAGTTGTGGCAAGTGGGGACTACTCTCTAGTTGTGGTGCATAGGCTTCTCATTGCGTGGCTTCTCTTGTGGCAGAACACGAGCTCTAGAGAGTGAGGACTGCAGTAGTTGCAGCACGTGGGTTTAGTAGTTCCAGCTTCTTGGCACTAGAGCACAGGCTCAGTAGTTGTGGTACATGGGCTTAGTTGTTCTGAGCCATGTGGCATCTTCTCTGGCCAAAGATCTGACCCGTGTCTCCTGCATTAGCAGGTAGATTCTTTACCACTGAGCCACCAGGAAAGTCCTCAGTCCCACTTTTCATTCATAATCATATGAGGCTCTTTAGCCCTCTGAATGCTATCGGCTTTGATTGCTTTAGTCCAATATACTATGTTCTCTCTCTCCTTTGAGGAGTCACACACAGTATTTTTTCAGGATACTGTCCTTTCCTTTCTTTAATGACTAACAGTCACTCCTCCTTTCAAGCTCCATTTAGATGTTACTTCACATGGCGTAAATTACTTGACAACCTTCATCCTCCTACATTTATTTGTCTTAAGGAACCCTCCCATGTGCTCCCAAAATGCACAATATTTTTCCAATATCTTAGTTTAACTATATGTTTACTTGTCTATATCCACAAAAGGCTCTAAGTCATATAACTCTTAAGTTCTTCTCTTATTCACCATCATGCTGAGAAACTAGCACTTTTTAGAGTGCTAAAATACCTTTAAGAAAGATATGAAATTTCTTAGTGAATAAACAAGTAAGAAGGAAAAACAAGAAGGGAAGCTTGGGTAAAAATAAACTTCTAAGCTGTACAGAAAATAATCTTAAAATCATATAGGAAATATCAGAGTGAAAGATTAAACCAGAGAAGAATTTCACAGTATCCAAAAAAGAGCTTCCCACAGAGGAAGAGATCAACAGGTTGAGCATTGTAGATTTCAAAAAGCAGTAATGTACTAGATTTTGCAGTTTGGAAGTTGACTTTGGAACCTATACTGATAGATGTGCCTTTGATTTCAGCATTAGATTATAATGGGTTTTCTTTTGAATGAATGAAAATAACAGGTCTTCTCATTAACACATACACACACACACACACACACACAACATTTTCCCCTTAACACCAAGGAGAAATGAGTACCCATAAATAATTTAGTCAGTGCTGGCTTAGAATTCTAAATTTTTAATACATATTAAAATGCCTAATTGTTGCACATAACATAGCCAAACATTAAAAGATCTTTTGCAGATACTGCTGCTGCTAAGTCACTTCAGTCGTGTCCGACTCTGTGCGACCCCATAGACAGCAGCCCACCAGGTTCCCCCGTCCCTGGGATTCTCCAGGCAAGAACACTGGAGTGGGTTGCCATTTCCTTCTCCAATGCATGAAAGTGAAAAGTGAAAGTGAAGTTGCTCAGTCGTATCCGACTCTTAGCGACCCCATGGACTGCAACCTACCAGGCTCCTCCACCCATGGGATTTTCCAGGCAAGAGTACTAGAGTGGGTTGCCATTGCCTAAGGTGGATATAAATACAATGTCAATATTATACCAAACTTCTATGCATATTATAGGAAATAAACAGTAAATGATTTCTCCCAAAAGTTGCAAAAAGCTTTCTGCTGGCCCTAATATGATGGTAAATTTAATGTGTTGAACTTTTTATTTTTTCATTTTAATACTGACATATGGTCAGTCTATACCTAACCAAAGAAATATTCTTATGGACCATTTTTGAAGGTGGAATTTTCTGTTTCACTTAGGATACCAGTTTTGAAAGGTGAAGGATCATTAGTATCAACAACCTTTGTGAAAGGTTATTGTCTTCTAAACTGTCTTTTTATTTTCATGAACTTCAATTTTTAAATTTATTTTTAATTGGAGGATAATTGCTTTACAATGTCGTGTTGGTTTCTGGCACACAACAATGTGCATCAGCTGTAAGTATACATTTATCCCTTTCCTCTTGAACACCTTCCCACCACCCCCATCCCACTCCTCTCAATCATCACAAAGCACTGAGCTGAGCTCCCTGTGTTTCACCTGTAGTAATGTATATGTTTCAATGCTACTCCCCCAATTTGTCCCTCCCCTTCGCCGTCTGTGTATACAAGTCCATTCTCTGTCTGCATCTCTATTCCTGCCCTGAAAATAGGTTCATCAGTACCATTTTTCTAGATTTCCATATATATATGTGCATTAATATATGATACTTGTTTTCCTTCTGACTTCACTTTGTATAATTCTGAGTTCATCCATTTCAGGTCAACTGACTCAAATTCATTCCTTTGTATGAATTAATATTCCACTGTGTAAATGTATCATGACTTTTTATCCATTCATCTGTTGGTGTGAACTTCAATTTTGATTAGATAAAAAACTTAGCTCAATTTAAAAGTTCAGGAATAAATATCTGTAGGCAGATCTTCCTTAAAAGAAAGGAAGAACTCTTTGACTTCTATGAAATATAAAATAAATATGACATATGTTTGAAAATATATTTACTGTTAATACATTCACAATATTCAATGCTAGTTAAATAACTTGCACTTTATGTGCCATCCTTCTATGCAAAAATTTAGAGTTATTGGCCTTTAATTAAAAAAAAAAAATTGACAACCAGTCAATTACACCCTTCTCTCAGTATTGTAGCATTCTGGATATTTTGTTTGCATTGCTCTTCAGTTATGTGGTGAGTCCTTGTGGCTCAGCTGGTAAAGAATCAGCTTGCATTGTGGGAGGCCTGGGTTTGATCCCTGGGTTGTAAGATCCCCTGGAGAAGGGAAAGGCTATGCACTCCAGTATTCTGGCCTGAAGAATTCCATGGACTATATAGTCCATGGAGACACAAAGAATCAGATACAACTGAGCAACTTTGACTTTTCAACTATGTGATACTAGCTGCTGAATTATGAGTTTGAGTAAAACACCACCCTGTTTCCTTCTGTCTGCAGACATGCAATAGAATTTCAATAAAGCTTAGGAAAATATGTGTATAAACAAAGGCTATATAATTAAGAGGAAAGTTTGTGAGATTCTGCATGTTTTATAAGGAAAATCTAAAGAGTAAGAAGGGAATAGCATTATTATGAAACCAGGGGTCTATGATTTGGTTCAAGATTTGTATTTACATAAACTTTTCAGGTCCTCATTTGTGGAATGTGGAGAACTTGTTATTTGTTAAATGATATTTGAAGATTCCTTCCAGCTCTATAAATTTTAATTTGCCATTGCCACCCAGCAAGGCGGTAGGCTATGGAATCCTTATCTCTGGGCACTTGGGTGAACATTTCTCTAAAGATCTGCCTTTTCTGTGGTATAATACTTCTCTGCAGTAACATCTGAGACAATTCCAACAAACTCCATAAAGCTGATTTTTGGTAAATTAATCGTAAACTGTAAGATTATAATCATAATAATGATATTACATGAAACTAATGCTATTTTATGTATCTGATATCTCAGGTCATTAAACAACCATTTTGCACATATCATAGATTGTCTGATTTTTTTCATTTGCAAGATTTTATGATTCCCATTTTATCTTCAAGGAGAGAGATTAAGGAGTAGGTAACTGCTCAGAGCTACACAGCAAGTAATTATGACATCAGGGTAACATCTCCAGTCTCTCTAGCTCCTAAGCACATGCTTATTATTATATTATGCCAATGGTAAAATAAAAGTCAGTGTGGGTCCTAATTGGGCTGAGTTTTTTTTCAAAGTTTGTGTGTATGGCTTTTCCTATTATTGTTGTTAGGAATGAGAATTTTCATACTCTTAGGGATTTTTTACTTTCTGAGATATTATAATAAAACTTTTATTTACAGTTTTACTGAAACTGCAAACAAAGTTAAAAAAAGGTGAATTTACTTCCCTCTGAAACACTAGATGGTTTATTGTTGAATTTTGATGTCAGTGAATTTTAAAGAGATTCCAATATTAAAATGGACATAAGGCTGAAGATGATATATGTATAAGATGCCATTGGTTAGAACATCTTAATTATACTTATTTCTTATTAACCACATTAGCAATTACACATATACATTATCTGTGTTAGCAAAAAGTAAAAAGAGGGAAGGAAAAAAGAAAGAAAGCAGAAGAAAGAAAATAATAGCAAATATTTACTTAGTACTTGCCTTCCAGAAATGGTTCTAAATGCTTTACATGAAAGATTTATTGTAACCCTCGCTGAGGAGTTCATGTATATGTATGAATACAGTGGACATCTGTCAAACTGGTCAATTTGACTACCTTTTTTAATTTAAACACTGCCTTTCTATAATTGGAGAATTCACCATATTATGATTAACACCTTTAATATGGAATTAAAAATTTAAATGTATGGCATGTTTTTCAGTAATGATGCAAATGTAATTTAAATGAGGCTTCCTTCTCTGTGCTGATGATGAGTACATGGGACTTAGTTCTTTTTTCAGGTGAGGTCCCTTTGCTGACAGCAGTAGCTGTTAACAATAGTTGAATTTTTGGTGGTTGAAACTTGGTGATCTTAGCTGCATTGGTGACAGTTTCTTTACTGTCATCATTTCAACTAAGATGTGGGATGTTATATTTCTAGAAGCCTGCCTCAATATTCCTCTAGGCTTCAGTGATACTGTGAAGTTAGGTGAATCACTTAATTTTTTTCTGGCTTAAATTAGCCGTAGTGATGATTTGCTATCATGACCACTAACCAATATTTCCTTTGTGTGTGTGTATATATATATATATATACACACACATATATGTATGAACACATAGTCACATAGATGTATATACATTCATATGTATATTATATATGTGTGTGTATATATACACACACATATATATGTATATATTAGTGACATTAAACTCCTTCAGTACAGTCAAAAGGTAACACTTAACTATGTGATGCTCTGTAGTCTGCTAGACCCGTTGAGCAGGCATTGAAATAATACATTCTCATAGCCCTGTAGGATAAGACAGTTGGCTGTCTTTCATTCCCATGCCCTTCAAAATTACAAATGATTGAATATTTATTTGAATTTCTTCATCCCTCTTGAAAATCCTAAGGAAGGAACCATGCTATATGCCTCTCAGAATGAAGAAAATAGCATTTTAGGGCATCCCAGTTTGTAACTGAGATAGAAAAATTATCTATTAGACATGCTGAATAAATAGCTGTTGTAACTATTATTCTGATGGTACAGGATAAGGGAAGTTAAGACCTGTGTTCAGGTACACACACTAGATCTGTCCCAGGCATCGCACTGTAATACTGTGTTCCACATTTCCTTCCTTCCATGTTCATGATATAACTCTACTTTCAGTTACTCAATCAGAAATGAGGGCCATCTAAAACTTGTTTCTTTTTATCCACTATAGTTAATTAGCAGTTGATTCTACTAATTATTTCTCCTAAATATTGCTCAAATCCATCAAAGGCTCTTCATTTACCTTGCCAGTTTCCTAAGTAGATTTAGCCTTCTGCACTTTCCTTCTTCCTTTGGTTAACATCAATCTATTCTCTACAAAGAAGCCATGATGATATGTTAAAACATGTATGTAAAAGATGCATATAGGATGAGGAAACCATCAATCATTTCACTGCACCTTTCAAATACAATTCCATACCTTTTCTGTAGACACAAACCTTGCATGATATGTTACGTATCTCTTTCAGCCACCTGAAAGAGGTGCATAAACTTACCTCACTTTACATCCCACCATTCTAAACTCTTCCCCTCCCTGCAATGATGTATTATGAATTTGATTTTCTAGGTCCTAATGATGATTTTTTTCTTTCCTATGGGTTGTCTTTTCTGGTTAACTCCTCTATCATATTTAAATAAATACCATATCCTTAGGGAGTATTCCCCTGAACTCCCAGACCACATGAAATCTCATAGAACCCTGGATATCCCCCTTTGTATCCATCATCAAACTTTATTTTCGTTGTCAAAGCTTGATTTGCTATGCTCTCACCTCTGCAGGGGCCAGAATGTATTTACTTTGATAATAGTAGTAATAATGGTAATGATGGTCATGTTCTTATCGGTTTATACAGTACATTGTTTTCCAAGTGCGTGTTGCATGCAGTTTTCAATGAGTTGTAGCTTGAAGCCAGACTAACAAGAGTAATCTGAAACTGCATCACCTGAGTGTTAACAACTATACATTCCTCCTTCTGGAGGCTAAACATATTCTGTAACTGTGGATGATCCTGAGTCTTGAGGGTTACATCAACCTACTAATGAAATGTTGTGGGGCCAGAGATCTACTCTGGGGGTCTGCAGTATTTATGTTATATGTGTGTGTGCTCAGTTATGCCCAACCCTTTGTCACCCCTTGGGCTGTGGCCTACCTTCCTCTGTCCATGGGACTTCTCTGGCAAGAGTACTGAAGTGGGTTGCCATCTCCTTCTCCAGGGGATCTTCCCAAATGAGGGACTGATCCCTCATCTCTTGTATCTCCTGCACTGTGCTGTGTTTAGTCACTCTTTGTGACCCTGTAGACCATAGACCTCTAGGCTTCTCTGTCCATGGGGATTCTCCAGGAAAGAATACTGGAGTGGATTGCCATGATCTCCACCAGGGGATCCTGGCATCCAGGGATTGAACTTAGGTCTCTGGCATTGTAGGCAGATTCTTTATCACTGTGTCACCTGGGAAGCCCCTTCAACATTTAAGAAGTCTGTGAAATGGAGAAAGGTCTCTTCAATTGAAGGTGAGAGTTGAATGTATAAGTCGTCTTTGGTGAAGGAACAACTATTCTGTGTTAAGAAACTTTCCTGTGTTACTAAGCAAGTGGGGCTATTCTAGTGTGGCAGAAATCCTAGAGTCAGTCTAAACCTCACTGATCACCTTTGAGGTGCAAGTCAAATGTGGTAAACTCATGGGGTCATTTATCAGAATCTTGTTTGCAGGAGGAATGAGGACACTGCTCTGAGCATTCTGGAATACAGCTCCCAAGTAATAGGCATTTCTAAAGTGAAATTACCAGGTAGTAGGCTGAGTGCTTTCTGCTTCAGCACATGATAGCATTTTATTTCCACAGTGTTGACAATAGTGGGGCTCCCACAAAGTGTTACTGCTCCATCTGCTCCCCAAAGCCTGGTATTTTTGGATATTAAAAATGTGATACTTTGGTACAGGTGGTGTGATTTATCATTTAATTGGCATTTATTTGACCTCTAAAAATGTTGAGTAGTTTTTTATACACTTATTGGCCATTTGGTTTCCTTTTCTTTGGTGAAGTTTCTTCATGGTTTTCCCTCACCCTCAGTTTTTCTATAGTTTTTAAACTGATTTGTAGAGGTTCTTTTTCCAGTTATGTTTAAATTACTTCAATTTGTGACTTGCAGTTCCCTTTTCACAGTATCTTTTGATGAGTAAAAATTATTTTTATTATACTTTGGGTAATCTTACACTTTGTACTTTTCTTGTGTCTTGGAAGAAAGCTACCACCATCTCAAGGTTATAAGATATTCTTTATATTTTGTTGTACAATGTTAGCCTTTTATGTGTGTTTATATTTCATCTGGAATTTGTTTTTATATATTGTATGAGAAAGTGAAGTCGTTCAGCCAGGTCCGACTCTTTGAGACCCCATAGGCACCAGGCTCCTTTGTCCTAGAAAATACCATTGTATGAGGTATGGATCTAATTTCCTTTATTTACCATAGGAATATTTAATTATGCTGACCATCATGAACTAAATAGCCATCCTTTCTCCAGTTTCTGCAGCATCATTTCAATCATCTATGATTTCCCCATATGCATGTCTGCTTCATTTTTTAATTCTGTCTGCTTGTTTTACTTCTATTAGAAGAATGATGATTTAAAATCCAAAGTATGGAGCGTGGGTTAGAAAACTGAATCTGCTACCTTGTACAAATTGCTAAACATCCTTGTGTCTCAAACTCCTTATTTGTAAAAATAACTATAATAGTATCCTCATCATAAAGTTATTATGTATCTTGCACAAAGAGTCATATGTATAGGTTATATCATTTTTATTATTAGTTGTTCAGTCAGTCAGTTGTGTCCAATTCTGCAGCCCCACAGACTGCAGCACGCCAGGCTTCCTTGTCCTTCACCGTCTCCCAGAACTTGCTCAAACTCGTGTCCGTTGAGTCAGTGGTGCCATCCAAGCATCTTACCCTCTGTTATCCCCTTCTCCTCCTGCCTTCAATCTCTTCCAGCATCAGGGCTTTTCTAATGAGTTGGCTCTTGATTATTAGTATTCCTGTGATAATACCATGCTGTTCTTACTAAAATATCTTCATAATAAGTTTAGGCATTTTCTGAAGTCAGTTTACATCATTTTTAGTCTTCATTACGGGTTTGGCTACTTCAAAGCTTTTGCTCTTCCACACATATCTGAGAATAATGTCAATGGATCCATTGAATAGAAGCATTTTTAATTTGGAGTGCATATGATAAAGTTAGGAGAGTTACTGCTTTGTCATTGAGCCTTCTATTCATGATCTCAGTAATATTTCCATTTATTTATGTCTTTCAAGCAATTTTATTTTCCATAGAAAGGTCATAACATCTTCTGCTAGCTATATTCTTAGCTCAAATTTTTGTTGCTATTAGAAAACACATTTTAAATGTCATTTTCTTAGCTATTTGTTTCTGTGTTTGATTCTACCTGACCTATTGTTTTAGGTCTATCTTCTCTCCTTTCTGCTGCATCTAATCTGGTTTTCATTTCTATAGGTACATTCATCTTTTTTTTCTGCTTTCCTCCAGCCCACATTCTTTCTAATTCCATTTTTTTTTTAAACCAGACTTTCTCTGAAGTATTCTTTCCCTTTTGAGCTCCTATTCTACAGAATTGGTTGTTTCCTTAAATTTACTGAAACCATCAGTTTCTTCAGGTATATATTTTTGCCTAAATCCTCTCCATATGCCTTTTGTATTTTCCTCTTCCTTGTAGTCATTTTTTTGCATTGTTTCTGGATAGCTCCTTGCCACTTCATTTTCAATCACTGCTCGTATGCCATTTCCTCTCAGGTTACTGGATATAGAAAGTGTTTGTCAGTGTATGTATAGGAGATGTCAATGGATAGGGAAAGAACCAGGACTCTACTACTAACTAGAAGGAATTATCCCTGTTGGAAAAGGTTGTCTGTGAGAGTGCGTTCCTGTAGCATTTTCCCTCTTAGCCCCTGAGTTCAGCTTTGCACAGCTGCTGATAATGCAGTCTCTCCCTCTCCTGCTTCCAGAGTCAACAGACTGCTTTCTGTAAATAGAGCTTGTCTGTGGCATTCCTCACTTCTTCAAACAATCTGGTTTCAGGGGAAATTCTCACCCTCCATTCATGCACATTGTTTCTGTTGTTCTAAAGAAGGAATTGCTAGGTTTTGCCCCTCAGAGATTTTGCCTTCCTATTGAGAGCTGCAAGCTTTGTCTACAGCTGCAACCTTATCTTTTATTTCTACCCTATGTGTATTCACTCATTCATATGGCAAATATTTCCAAGTGCAATATGCTAAGTACTTTGTTCATTTCTAGGCAACATTTGATTACATGAAAAATTATGGAATATGACCTCAAAGTACTTTCATTCTTATGAAGAGAGTTCTGCTCATGACAATACAATAAATTAATTGCAATGATAGTTATGTCTGTGCTGCAAGACAAGGAGGATGCCTAAAGCTGTCTAAGTGAAGAAAAGGATTGGTTAATTCATGAAACAGGAGATAGACCTGCTAGATGTAGTGTACCATGCTCTGTGAAGAAGCAACAGTGACTAAAATAGACATGATTCTTGCCTTGATAAAGTTTATAAACTAATTGATTAAGAACAGTGACTTTTAAGATGATGGATTAAGAACGGGCAGTTTTCCACAAGAATGAAGAATAATGTTCTAGTCAATAGGAAGCATGTGCAAAAGAAGGGAAACTTTAGAAAGTAAAACAAGTTTAGGAAATTAGAACTAGATTGTAAAAATCAAGCAATGTTTGTGAAGTTGGAGCTGCCAGGTAAGATGGGGCCATATAGGAAATTATGTTGTGTTCTATCACTGCAGTTCACGTTTTGTCTAACAGATATAGAGGTAGGATCACTGGAAAAGAAACCAGCAAAGAATACCCTCTTCAGATTAGTATGTTAGTGATAATACATAATAAATATGAAAGATGGGTGAGAGAAGATCCAAACTTGAATCTGGACTTTGTGCAATATATCCACACTGATAGACAAGGAAGAGGGAAGTTCTGAGTGTGAGTAGTTGCAATAAGGTTGGAATGAGAGAGGTAACAAAAATGGAAGAATTTTTTAGATAATTAGCTCTGGAAAATAAGGGGAGCACTTCAATTCCTCTCAGATTTCTACTTAAAAGAAGGATAAATCTTGGTGTGTTTATCAAACCAGGAAATGTCATATTTGTGATACATATAATACTTATAAAAGATTGGCATAAAAATTTATAATAAGACCAAGTTTTGAAAAGTAGTCTGAACACAAGGGAACTGGAAGTAATCAGTCATGTCACCTTTTCATCTCTATCCCTTTCTTGGGCTAAATGAGTTTTCATTTACGTTTCTTTCTACAAATTTGTTATTATTCCCTTTGTGATTTGGCTTCTTCAAGGTTCATTGTTTTGTTTTGTTTTGTTTTCCTTTCTGTGACATCAGATTCTGCTTGATCTTAGTTTAGCATGAAATAAAACCTGGCCTCAATTTTACACTCTGGAGCCAAAGGACTCAGTGTCTGTTCTGTGTCCTATTCCACATTCCTGATTATCGATCACTATCAATCACTAATAACACTATCAGTGTTAATGAATTAGGTCCTGTGGACCCCACTTAGGCTCAGTCTCACCAAGGTCTCCTGCCTGTGCAAGGAAAGTTCTTTTTCTTTTCTGGGTTCATGCAGCCAAAAACAAAACCAAACCTGAGATTGCAGCAGCATAGCTTTACTCAATGGCCAGAGAATGGAGAAGTGGAAATTAAGTTCACAGATCAACTCACCTTAATGTCAAGAGAGATTTGCTTTTAAGGAGTAAGGACAGTTGGAGAAGGAGTGAAACTAATGATGGGAAAGAGGCAGGATTTTCCTGGAAATAGGGTGCCATCCTTTTTCTGTCCTTTTATTGGGGTGTCTGTGACATCTTGTCACACAGTCAGTGGGTGGTGTTATTTAGTATGCTAATATAGTAAAATTAGTGTAAAAATGAAACTCAGGGTCTGTTGGTGGTCCCACTCATTGCTGTCTTGGTTTTAGCTGTTTTTGTTTGTTTCTTCCTACAGCTTCCTTCTTTGTCTAGACTCTGACTTAAAGATATGTTAGGGCTTTCCTGATAGTTCAGATGGTAAAGAATCTTCCTGCAATGCAGGAGACCTGGGTTTGATCCCTGGGTTGGGAAGATCCTCTGGAATAGGAAATGGCAACCCACTCCAGTATTCTTGCCTGGAAAATCATCGACAGAGGAGCCTGTTGGGTTACAGTTCATGGTGTTGCAAAAAGTCAGACATGGCTGAGCAACCAACACTTCACTTCACTTGGTTGGGTGTTAAGCAAGGGTTTGGTTCCACCTATGGTAACAAAAGAATAAAATGACCACTCCCAGTTGAGTCAATGGTGGTTTCTGAAGTATATGGGCTTGCTCCTTTCAGACACTGGGTGGAGTAGACAGTTTTTGAGAAAAAATGTACGGATGAAAAGGACACCACAGGAATGTATAGTATAGTTATACTCCCCAAAATCATTAATGAGTAGTCATGCATGATTCAGAGAAGGCACTGGCAACCCACTCCAGTACTCTTGCCTGGAAAATCCCATGGACAGAGGAGCCTGGTAGGCTGCAGTCATGGGGTTTCGAAGAGTCGAACACGACTGAACGACTTCACTTTCACTTTTCACTTTCGTGCATTGGAGAAGGAAATGGCAACCCACTCCAGTGTTCTTGCCTGGAGAATTCCGGGGATGGCGGAGCCTGGTGGGCTGCTATCTATGGGGTCGCACAGAGTCAGACATGACTGAAGCGACTTAACAGCAGTAGCAGCAGCAGCATGCATGATTAGGGGGAAATAGTGAGCTTAATTTTGAGTATCAATGTTGAAAAGCCATTGTCATCCAAGCATTAATAGAAAGAGTCTTGGTTCAGTTCAGTTGCTCAGTCATGTACAACTCTTTGCAACCCCATGGACTATAGCACGCCAGGCTTCCCTGTCCATCACCAACTCCTGGAGCTTGTTCAAACTCATGTCCATCAAATTGGTGATGCCATTCAACCATCTCTTCCTCTGTCATCCCCTTCTCCTCCTGCATTCAATTTTTCCCAGCATCAGGGTCTTTTCCAATGAGTCAGTTCTTCGCATCAGGTAGGCAAAGTATTGGAGCTCCTATAAGTATTGAACATCCTATAAGCCTTCTCTATTTTCAGCTGTCAATATCCACCGCTTTCTTCTCAGTACGTTTTCAAATGTTATCTTTTATTCATGGAATAATTTCTAAACATTTTAACAAAATGATATGCTTCTTAAACAAAAAGCTTTTCTTAATTCTCTTCTAGCTTTTATTTTTTGACTTGCTTTAGAGTAAGGTCTTAATATTTTGTCATTTCTTATTCTGAGTTGAAAGATTTCTGAGGCTATAAGGCTGATATAACTTCATGCCATGATATTTGCTGCTGAGTTATGCAAAATTCTTCCACACCTAGCAGGTACTTCATGCATAATCATTGCAATGTGAGTAAAAGAGAACCTTAGACAGGGATCTAGACTTGCAGGAAGTGTAGAGATCAGGAAGAGAAAAAGGTTGATAGTAATCAAACTGCCTTGCTAGTGTCTGTAATGAGGACACTTTGCTTGTTGGGTTGATTTTACATAAGTAAAATGTTAAAAAAAAAAAAAAAAAAAACAACCTCCAGTAAAATTAGCCATGGTTTATGGATTTACAAGTTTCCAATTTAAGTAACTTGATTTTCATTGAATTGATCGGTTGCTCTTGAATGGGATAAATGGCTTATTTGTTTTGGCATCGTTAGAGCCCCGTTTTGAGATGAAACTGCAAAGGCTGTTCAATCATTGTGTTTCTTAAATAGTTACAAGTCCCTATGGACTGAATGAGAATTTCAAGCTAAATTTTAGATTCATTAAAAAAAAATGTTTCATTTCACTATTTGAATATGTAATTTGAAATGTTCTAAAATAGAAGAGAGTTAAAATATCAGAAAAACTGGCAAAAATGCCATAGGAAGTATGATTCTTTTTTTTTTTTTTTTCTCAAGTTTAGCAATTTGCAGATATAGTGCTTGATTCTGGCTCTGGTTTTAGCTATTTAAGAGATTTTATTTTGAATTTAAATGACAAACAAATCTTCCTGTCTAAATCTTCCAGGTCAACAACTTTACCAACAATATTGTAAAAGCGTTTTAATAATAAAAATTAGATACTAAAACAAATATACTTTAAAAATTCTACTTTGAAATACTTCCCCATTAGCAACACAAGAAATAGTTAAAATTTTTAAATTTTTCAAATATTGTCTTAATTTGTTATGAAAGAATATTTTGAATTTTAGCTCTCTTGTACTCAGTCAAATTACCTAAGTTACATTGTCCTGATTTTTCTGATCTATATAGGAAGAGTAATAATAATATCTTGGAGAAGGAAATGGCAACCCACTCCAGTATTCTTGTCTGGAGAATCCCATGGACGGAGGAGCCTGGTGGGCTACAGTCCACGGGGTCACAAAGAGTCAGACATGACTGAGAGACTTCACTAATAATAATATCTGGAACACTAGCATTTTAATGTAACAACCAATGTGATAATACAAGTAATATGCTGGATACTTTAAACATTACTATAAATTGAAATATGATTACTATTTAATGTTTGTAAAAGAAAAAAATTATTGTGATATACTGTAAGTTAGAAAGTCTTCATATTCCTTCAGAAATGCAGTTACTGTGAAGGGAGTTTTCTTAACTTTGGGCTTAAATTGTTACATAAAATCAAGATATGACAAAACCACCGGAGAGACCATTGCCTAAGAAAAATCATGAAAGGAGATAAAATTTTAGAAGTATTTTTGCTTTAAGGGCATAAATGAAAGACTGTGATAGATATGAAAGGTGAATCTAGCAAAGGGAAACTGAATTATATGGTAAGAATTGGATGGGCTAAGATAAGGGTAATGTTTTAAATAGTCAAGACTTACTTAGAAACCAAATAATGGTGCCCAGAAAAGCTGTATTTTTGTCAGATTCTGATTCAGATTTGGGGACAAAGAATCTACATTTTAAACAAATTTCTCAGGTAATTCTGCTCAAGGAGGTACATCTATCTATACTGTCAATACACATTACTGTAGACCTTTCCATGACATGTTCAATTCTACTTTTTTTTTTTTTCCAAGAAATACTAAAATAAGAAAAGTGATTAAATGTTAATAGGTAATGAATTTAGGTTAATGACTTCTCAGGTTAAAAGCCCATCATAAAAATACAGTTAGAAGCAACAAAAAGAAATATGTCTTATTGTTTGAGAGTATTTTAATTTTGTTGTGTTCTGTCTTATGAAGAGTAGAGATCAGTTTAGTTTGGATCCGTGTAATAGAATGACACGTAAAAACTGAAGCTACTCGAGGACAAATAATGTAAATAATACGTAAATTCTGCATGATGGAATAAGAAGTCTATGTGCAGTTCTGAGTAAGTTGAGAGAGTCTGTGGGACTTTTCCAATGTTCATATGAATCACTAGAGGGCAACATATACTATACCTTCAAGATCCCATCACAGACAGTTGTCTATAGTTACAAAGAGTGAAGGCAGAACCCAAACTGGCTGAAGTCAAAGATAAAATTGTAATGATAATTCTGCTAAAATGATCAGGTAATTTAGCCAATTGCATGGAAGCAATCAGTAGCAATTATTTAATAGGAAAACCTATTGAATGAACTATTAAAGTTTTTCTCAATTTTTGAAAAATAAGCAGGCATGATCAATGTCCTCTAAAAGTCATGCACACAATCATGCAGAATATTTAACAGCCATGAAAAATGGACTCCTTTTCTATCTCTCAAACCTGCATCAATTACAGAAGGACAGCACAGTCACTTTACTCTGTACAGTACCGGCTGGTACAGAGTGTGGGCTGGTTTTATTCTTTCTATTGCATTACACAGGTTCATTTGATCATTGCTTTGGTTTAAAAACTGTGAATGAAGCTACCAACAGAGAAAGAGCTGGCAATTGACTATCTTTTCAACCAGAATAAAGGAAAAAGAAAATAACATTGTAGGAATCATAGTTCTGATTTTCATACTTCTCATATTTTTATATCTAGAAAACAATGTTTTTGTTGTATCTTCTTTTAATGATATGACATTATAAATCCATTTTGGAGTCAAGTTGCTTATAAGAATGAAATTTAAAAAAAATGAATTTAATGAATTTCTGACTTCCAAAGACTTAAAAAAAACCAAAAAACAGAAATGTGGAAAAATACAGATTACTGTGGTAGAAAATCTGAACATAGTTCTGAAAACAGAACTGCATGGTTTAAACATAACTTTCTTTAAGAAGTGAAGTTTCTATTTTACTAAATGATAGTATAAATCTGATGTTTCAAACACAGCAAATTGATAGTTACCAGTTATTTTTTAAAACACTTTGTGTGTGCTGGGCAAAATACTTTTTCTCAATTAATTGGAGTTATCACCATATACACTTTTTTACATGGATAAACTGATTTTAGAGTTGAGTTTACTGATGAAGCTGAAGCAAAATTCAAGGCAAAGAATTCAGACCCTATTTTCTTAACTATTGTGCTTTTCTGCTTTCCATGGTTAGATGCTATCTCAGGAGAAGAATAATAAGGTCTTAGGCATGTTTGCCAGAAAGTGGGTATATAAATTTCATATTCATTCAAAGCTGCTAAATCACCTCTATTTTACTAAAGTCAATATGAAAACATTATCCAGGTTCACATGCTTGGAAAATGTATGAAAGAGTTGAAACATTTATATATAAAATTAATTTGGCTTAATTAAAAACAGTAAACCTTGGTTCAACCTCAATCTAAAAAGTATACTGGCAGTTGGGAGTTGGAGAATATATGTTAAAGTGAATCTATTTCATGATTTTCAGGAAATAGTAGGGGCCTCTAAGAAAAACTATACATTCATTCATTAATATTTTTAAGCATCTTTTTTGAAGATATTAGAGGAAAAATGAGGCATTATTCCAGCCTTAAAAAATTGAATGGCTTCTATTTCTGATTTGGTATCCTAAATTCCACTTCTCTAGTTGAGAGTTAAACCACTGATCAGTGAAACGTTATTGAGGAGGAAAAAAACCACAAACACCAAAATGTCTGAGATGCCTGTGAACTTTGGAGGTGTGTCTAATTTTGTGCTTCGTTCCTTAATAGAACTTTATAGAAATTCAGAACTTATTAAACTCAAATATTTAATACACCATGCAAAAAATAAGTCTAAACTACTCTAATTAACTTTTTATTTTTTGAAATTTTTTTTTCAGTTTTGTTTATTTATTTATTTATTTTTACTTTGCAATATTGTATTGGTTTTGCCATACATTGACATGAATCCGCCATGGGTATACATGTGTTTCCCAGTTGACTTTTTAAAAAAGTGATTTTATACAGAGTGAAGTAAGCCAGAAAGAAAAATACCAATACAGTATACTAACGCATATATATGGAATTTAGAAAGAAGGTAACGATAACCCTGTAAGCAAGACAGCAAAAGAGACACAGATGTATAGAACAGTCTTTTGGACTCTGTGGGAGAGGGAGAGGGTGGGATGATTTGGGAGAATGGCACTGAAACATGTATAATATCATATACGAAAGGAATCGCCAGTCCAGGTTCGATGCATGATACTGGATGCTTGGGGCTGGTGCACTGGGACGACCCAGAGGGATGGTACGGGGAGGGTGGAGGTAGGGGGGTTCAGGATGGAGAACACGTGTATACTCACGACAGATTCATGTTGATGTATGGCAAAACCAATACAATATTGTAAAGTAATTTAACCTCCAATTAAAATAAATAAATTTATATTAAAAAAAAAACTCCTAGAGATTTAAGTGAGTTACAGAATGTTAGTTGTACCTTTCAAAGAACTTTGCAAAAATGTTAATCTCCTATATCAATCCAGAGAGCTTAGGCAGTCACCAAAGTATAGGCTATGCTGCAATAATAAATAGTCCCCAAATTTGAGTAGCTTAAAACCTAAAGTTTTAGTTCTTGCTCCTGCTGCCATTCCTTGATACATCAACTGAGAGTTCAGCTCCCATGTAGCCATTATTCTGACACTGGAACCAGCCTGCCTGCAGACCCACTATCTTGAACCTTGGTTCTGAACATGGCAAAGAGAAAAGGGAACTCCTGTGTTACCTCAGCATTATGTACTTTGTTATACATTTTGGACTGGAAGCAGTTTATAATTCATGGCCCAGAATTACTCACATATCCTTGCTCAACAACATGGAAACTCACTTAAAAAAAAAAAAAAAAAAAAAAGGCAATCCACTATAGTTGTGAAATGGAGGAAACCAAAAGTTGAGTGAATAGCAATAATGGCTATCACAATTCTCAAATGGCAACAACAAAATCCCTTTCTTTTTTACCCAAGTAGGATACCTAAATTTTACACATGATTTACACAAACTGAGATAGAAATGAAATTTTTGACAATATTAAAAAATGTTGTAAGATTAAAGTTTTTTTTAAAAAATATTTGGTATAAAAGGGATGTATAATGTTGTCTTAGTTTCAAGTATACAGAAAAGTAAATTAATTTATATGCTCAGCCACTTCAGTTGTGTCTGACTCTTTGCGACCCTATGAACTATAGGCTGTCAGACTCGTAAGTACATGGGATTCTCCAGAAAACATTATTGGAGTGGGTTGTCATTTCCTTCTTCAGGGGATCTTCCTAACCCAGTATTAAATTAGTTATTCACATCTATATATTCACTCTTTTTTCCTTTTTAGATTATTTTCCCATATAGTCTACCACAGAGTATAGAGTAGAATTACCTGTGCTATAAGGTAGGTTCTTAATAGTTAACTATTTTTATATTTCAGTTCAGTTCAGTTAGGTTGCTCAGTAGTGTCCAACTCTTTGCGACCCCATGAATTTCAGCACACCAGGCCTCCCTGTCCATCACCAACTCCCGGAGTTCACTCAGACTCACATCCATCGAGTCACTAATGCCATCCAGCCATCTCATCCTCTGTCGTCCCCTTCTCCTCCTGCTCCCAATCCCTCCCAGCATCAGAGTCTTTTCCAATGAGTCAACACTTCGTATGAGGTGGCCAAAGTACTGGAGTTTCAGCTTTAGCATCATTCCTTCCAAAGAAATCCCAGGGCTGATCTCCTTCAGAATGGACTGGTTGGATTTCCTTGCAGTCCAACGGACTCTCAAGAGTCTTCTCCACCACCACAGTTCAAAAGCATCAGTTCTTCGGCGCTCAGCCTTCTTCACAGTCCAACTCTCACATCCATACATGACCACAGGAAAAACCATAGCCTTGACTAGATGGACCTTTGTTGGCAAAGTAATGTCTCTGCTTTTTAATAAGCTGTCTAGGTTGGTCATAACTTTCCTTCCAAGGAGTAAGCGTCTTTTAATTTCATGGCTGTAGTCACCATCTGCAGTGATTTTGGAGCCCAGAAAAATAAAGTCTGACACTGTTTTCACTGTTTCCCCATCTATTTCCCATGAAGTGATGGGACCGGATGCCATGATCGTCATTTTCTGAATTTGAGCTTTAAGCCAACCTTTTCACTCTCCACTTTCACATTCATCAAGAGGCTTTTTAGTTTCTCTTCACTTTCTGCCATAAGGGTGATGTCATCTGCATATCTGAGGTGATTGATATTTCTCCCAGCAATCTTGATTCCAGCTTGTGTTTCTTCCAGTCCAGGATTTCTCATGATGTACTCTGCATAGAAGTTAAATAAGCAGGGTGACAATATACAGCCTTGATGAACTCCTTTTCCTATTTGGAACCAGTCTGTTGTTCCATGTCCAGTTCTAACTGTTGCTTCCTGACCTGCATACAGATTTCTCAAGAGGCAGGTCAGGTGGTCTGGTATTCCCATCTCTTTCAGAATTTTCCACAGTTTATTGTGATCCACACAGTCAAAGGCTTTGGCAGAGTCAATAAAGCAGAAATAGATGTTTTTCTAGAACTCTCTTGCTTTTTCCATGATCCAGCTGATGTTGGCAATTTGATCTCTGGTCCCTCTGCCTTTTCTAAAACCAGCTTGAACATCAGGAACTTCATGGTTCATGTATTGCTGAAGCCTGGCTTGAAGAATTTTGAGCATTACTTTACTAGCGTGTGAGATGAGTGCAACTGTGCAGTAGTTTGAGCATTCTTTGTCATTGCCTTTCTTTGAGATTGGAATGAAAACTGACCTTTTCCAGTCCTGTGGCCACTGCTGAATTTTCAAAATTTGCTGGCATATTGAGTGCAGCACTTTCACAGCATCATCTTTCAGGATTTGGAATAGCTCAACTGGAATTCCATCACCTCCACTAGCTTTGTTCATAGTGATGCTTTCTAAGGCCCACTTGACTTCACATTCCAGGATGTCTGGCTCTAGGTCAGTGATCACATTATCGTGATTACCTGGGTCGTGAAGATCTTTTTTGTACAGTTCTTCTGTGTATTCTTGCCACCTCTTCTTAATATCTTCTGCTTCTGTTAGGTCCATACCGTTTCTGTCCTTTATCGAGCCCATCTTTTCATAAAATGTTCCTTTGGTATCTCTAATTTTCTTTTTTTTTTTTTTTAATTTTCTTTTATTTTTAAACTTTACATAATTGTATTAGTTTTGCCAAATATCAAAATGAATCCGCCACACGTATACATGTGTTTTTCTTGAAGAGATCCCTAGTCTTTCCCATTCTGTTGTTTCCCTCTATTTCTTTGCATTGATTGCTGAGGAAGGCTTTCTTATCTCTTCTTGCTATTCTTTGGAACTCTGCATTCAGATGCTTATATCTTTCCTTTTCTCTTTTCCTTTTCACTTCTCTTCTTTTCACAGCTATTTGTAAGGCCTCTTCGGACAGCCATTTTGCTTTTTTGCATTTCTTTTTCATGGGGATTGTCTTGATCACTGTCTGCTGTACAATGTCTCGAAGCTCAGTCCATAGTTCATCAAGCACTCTATCTATCAGATCTATGCCCTTAAATCTATTTCTCACTTCCACTGTATAATCATAAGGGATTTGATTTAGTTCATACCTGAATGCAGAGTTCCAAAGAATAGCAAGAAGAGATAAGAAAGCCTTCTTCAGTGATCAATGCAAAGAAATAGAGGAAAACAACAGAATGGGAAAGACTAGAGATCTCTTCAAGAAAATCAGAGACACCAAAGGAACATTTCATGCAATGATGGGCTCGATAAAGGACGGAAATGGTATGGACCTAACAGAAGCAGAAGATATTAAGAAGAGGTGGCAAGAATACACAGAAGAACTGTACAAAAAAGATCTTCACGACCCAGGTAATCACGATAATGTGATCACTGACCTAGAGCCAGACATCCTGGAATGTGAAGTCAAGTGGGCCTTAGAAAGCATCACTATGAACAAAGCTAGTGGAGGTGATGGAATTCCAGTTGAGCTATTCCAAATCCTGAAAGATGATGCTGTGAAAGTGCTGCACTCAATATGCCAGCAAATTTTGAAAATTTAGCAGTGGCCACAGGACTGGAAAAGGTCAGTTTTCATTCCAATCTCAAAGAAAGGTAATGCCAAAGAATGCTCAAACTACTGCACTATTGCACTCATCTCACACACTAGTAAATAATGCTCAAAATTCTCCAAGCCAGGCTTCAGCAATATGTGAATCGTGAAATTCCTGATGTTCAAGCTGGTTTTAGAAAAGGCAGAGGGACCAGAGATCAAATTGCCAACATCGGCTGGATCATGGAAAAAGCAAGAGAGTTCCAGAAATACATCTATTTCTGCTTTATTGACTCTGCCAAAGCCTTTGACTGTGTGGATCACAATACAGTATACTAACGCATATATATGGAATTTAGAAAGATGGTAACAATAACCTGGTGTACAAGACAGCAAAAGAGACACTGATGTATAGAACAGTCTTATGGACTCTGTGGGAGAGGGAGAGGGTGGGAAGATTTGGGAGAATGGCATTGAAACATGTAAAATATCATGTAAGAAATGAGTTGCCAGTCCAGGTTCGATGCACGATACTGGATGCTTGGGGCTAGTGCACTGGGACGACCCAGAGGGATGGTATGGGGAGGGAGGAGGGAGGAGGGTTCAGGATGGGGAACACATGTATACCTGTGGTGGATTCATTTTGATATTTGGCAAAACTAATACAATTATGTAAAGTTTAAAAATAAAATAAAATTAGAAAAAAAAAAAACAAAAACAATAAACTGTGGAAAATTCTGAAAGAGATGGGAATATCAGACCACCTGACTTGCCTCTTGAGAAATCTGTATGCAGGTCAGGAAGCAACAGTTAGAACTGGACATGGAACAACAGACTGGTTCCAAATAGGAAAAGGAGTATGTCAAGGCTGTACATTGTTACCCTGTTTAATTAACTTATATGCAGAGTACATCATGAGAAATGCTGGACTGGAAGAAACACAAGCTGGAATCAAGAGTGCCAGGAGAAATATCAATAACCTCAGTTATGCAGATGACACCACCCTTATGGCAGAAAGTGAAGAGAAACTAAAAAGCCTCTTGATAAAAGTGAAAGTGGAGAGTCAAAAAGTTGGCTTAAAGCTCAACATTCAGAAAACGAAGATCATGGCATCCTGTCCCATCACTTCATGGGAAATAGATGGGGAATCAGTGGAAACAGTGTCAGACTTTATTTTTCTGGACTCCAAAATCACTGCAGATGGTGACTGCAGCCATGAAATTAAAAGACACTTGCTCCTTGAAAGGAAAGTTATGGCCAATCTAGATAGCATATTCAAAAGCAGAGACATTACTTTGCCAACAAAGGTCCGTCTAGTCAAGGCTATGGTTTTTCCTGTGGTCAGGTATGGATGTAAGAGTTGGACTGTGAAGAAAGCTGAGCACCGAAGAACTGATGCTTTTGAACTGTGGTGTTGGAGAAGACTCTTGAGCGTCCCTTAGACTGCAAGGAGATCCAACCAGTCCATTCTGAAGATCAGCCCTGGGAGTTCTTTGGAAGGAATGATACTAAAGCTGAAATCCAGTACTTTGGCCATCTCATGCGAAGAGTTGACTCATTGGAAAAAGACTGTGATGCTGGGAGGGACTGGGGGCAGGAGGAGAAGGGGACGACAGAGGATGAGATGGCTGGATGGCATCACTGAGTCGATGGATGTGAGTCTGAGTGAACTCCGGGAGTTGGTGATGGACAGGGAGGCCTGGCGTGCTGTGATTCATGGGGTCACGAAGATTCGGACATGACTGAGTGACTGATCTGATCTGATCTGAATGGCCTAGTGGTCTTCCCTACTTTCTTCAATTTAAGTCTTAATTTGGTAATAAGGAGTTCATGATCTGAGCCACAGTCGGCTCCTGGTTTTGTTTTTGTTGACTCTATAGAGCTTCTCCATTTTTGGCTGCAAAGAATATAATCAATCTGATTTCGGTGTTGACCATCTGTTGATGTCCATGTGCAGAGTCTTCTCTTCTGTTGTTGCAAAAGGGTGTTTGCTATGACCAGTGCATTTTCTCGGCAAAACTCTATTAGTCTTTGCCCTGCTTCATTCCGTATTCCAGGGCCAAATTTACCTGTTACTCCAGGTGTTTCTTGACTTCCTACTTTGCATTCGAGAAGAAATGGAGTAGCCATCATGGTCAACAAAAAAGTCTGAAATGTAGTACTTGAATGCAATCTCAAAAACGACAGAATGATCTCTGTTCGTTTCCAAGGCAAACCATTCAATATCACAGTAATCCAAGTCTATGCCCCAACCAGTAACACTGAAGAAGCTGAAGTTGAATGGTTCTATGAAGACCTAAAAGACCTTTTAGAACTAACACCCAAAATAGATGTCCTTTTCATTATAGGGGACTGGAATGCATTTTTATATTTAGTAGTGTGTATATGTCAATCAGGGCTTCCCTGAAAGCTCAGTTGGTAAGGAATCTGCCTGCAATGCAGGAGACCCAGCTTCGTTTCCTAGGATGGGAAGATCTGCTAGAGAAGGGATAGGCTACCCACTCTAGTATTCTTGGGCTTCCTCTGTGGCTCAACTGGTAAAGAATCTCCCTGAAATGCGGGAGACCTGGGTTTGATCCCTGGGTTGGGAAGATCCTCTGCAGAAAGGAAAGGCTACCCACTCCAGTATTCTAGCCTGGAGAATTCCATGGTCTGTATAGCCCATGTGGTCACAAAGAGTTGGACACAACTATGAAAGTGAAAGTTGCTCGTGTCAATCCATAGCTCCCAATTTACGCACTCCCCTCCCCAATCCCCTGGTAACATTAGTTTGCTATATATGTGACTTGACTTCTGTTTTTCATTTGCTTTAGATTCTGTTCTCATGTAGGCCATTACAGAGCATTGAGTAGAGTTCCCTGTGGTATATAACACGTCATTATAATCTATTTTATAATGAATAAAATCTAAGGCATTAACATCTAAGAGGTTTCTTGTTTGATTATGTTCATAAGAAAAAGGATAATAAAAATTCTGCTTTTCCTCTGTCTAGATTGACTTTGACAATAGAGGTTCTTATCCCAGTTTTACAGACTGACAGATGACTGTGTCTGTTTTTGTTTTTAAATTACATATAAATTAAGTTTGCAGTTTCAAAAACTTAACCAGCTTTAAGTTAGATCAATATTGCCTTTTTGTAATAGTTCAAGATATCTTAGTCCCCTCTCAACTGCTCTGTTTTTGAATGTATCAACTAATTTACGTGTGTTAGTTGCTCAGTTGTGTCCAACTCTTTGCGACCCCATGGACTGTAGTCCACAAGGCTGCTCTGTTCACAGAATTCTCCAGGCAAGCATACTGGAGTGGGTTGTTATTTCCTCCTCCAGGGGATCTTCCTGACCTAGGGATCAAACATGTTGGATCTCCTGCATTGCAGGCAGATTCTTTACCATCTAAGCCACAAGGGAAGCCCTTTAATTGTATACATATGCTTATTTTATGAGAAATGTTTATTTCTCATAAATTATCCCATTAGCTTTCCTAGTACCTTTTCTTGTCATTAAAAATGATTTCAGAATCTTATAAACTAAATAAATTATAACTCAAAACAGCTGTTATTGTTGTTCAGTCATGTCTGACTATGATTTAATAAAGTCCCATGCACTGCAGCACAGCAGGCCTCCCTGTTGTTCACTATCTCCTGGAGCATGCTAAAACTCATGTCCATTGAGTTGGTGATGCCATCCAACTATCTCACCCTCTGTTGTCCTCTTCTCCTCCTGCCTTCAGTCTTTTCCAGCATCAGGGTCTGTTTTAATGATTTGCTTCTTCACATCAGGTGGCCAAAGTATTGTACCTTCAGCTTCAGCAACAGTCCTTCCAGTTGAATATTTAGGGTTGATTCCCTTTAGGATTGACTGACTTGATCTCCTTGCAGTCCAAGAGACTCTCAAGAGTCTTCTCCAACACCACAGTTAAAAAACATCAATTCTTTGGCACTCGGTTTTCTTTATAGTCCAACTCTATGACTACTGGAAAAACCATAGCTTTGACTAGATGGACCTTTCTTGGAAAAGTAATGTCTCTGATTTTTAATACGCTGTCTAGGATTTTCATAGCTTTTCTTCCATGGCACAAGCTCCTTTTAATTTCATGGCTGCAATCATCATCTGCAGTGATTTTGGAGCCCAAGAAAATAAAGTCTGCCACTGTTTCCATTGTTTCCCTGTCTATTTGCCATGAAGCAATGGGATCAGATGCCATGATCTTAATTTCTGAATGTCGAGTTTTAAGCCATTTTTTTTTTCACTATCCTCTACACCTTCATCAAGAGGCTCTTGTATTCCTCTTTGCTTTCTGTCATAAGGATAGTATCATCTGAATATCTGAGGTTATTGAGGTTTCCTCCTGAAATCTTGATTCCAGCTTGTGCTTCATCCAGCCCAGCATTTCACATGATGTATTATGCATGTAAGTTAAATAAGCATGGTGACAATATACAGCTTTGACATACTCCTTTCCTAATTTTGAACTAGTCCATTGTTCCATGTCTGGTTCCAATTGTTGCTTCTTGAACAGCATACAGGTTTTGCAGGAGGCAGGTAAGATGGTCTAGTATTCCAATGTCTTGAAGAATTTTCCACAGTTAGTTGTGATCCACACAGTCAAAGGCTTTAGTGTAGTCAATGAAGCAGAAGTAGATTTTTTTCTGGAATTCTCCTTCTTTTTTTCCTATGATCCAGTGGATGTTAGCAATTTGATCTCTAGTTTTTCTGCCTTTTCTAAAACCAGCTTGAACATTTGGATGTTTGTGTGATGTTGGAGCCTGGCTTGGAGGATTTTGAGCATTACTTTCCTCACATGTGAAATGAGTGCAATTGTGCAGTAGTTTGAACATTCTTTAGTATTGCCTTTCTTTGGGATTGGAATGAAACTGACTTTTTCTAGTCTGACCAGAATTGAGTTTTCCAATACTGCTGGCATATTGAGTGCAGCACATTCACAGCATCATCTTTTGGAATTTGAAATAGTTCGACTGGAATTCCATGACCTCCACTAGCTTTGTTCATAGCGATGCTTCCTAAGGCCCACTTGACTTTGCATTCCAGGATGTCTGGCTATAGGTCAGTGACCACACCATCATAATTATCTGTGTCATGAAGATCTTTTTTTTTTTTAATTTTATTTTATTTTTAAACTTTACAATATTGTATTAGTTTTGCCAAATATCAAAATGAATCCACCACAGGTATACCTGTGTTCCCCACCCTGAACCCTCCTCCCTCCTCCCTCCCCATACCCTCCCTCTGGGTCATCCCAGTGCACCAGCCCCAAGCATCTTTTTTGTATAGTTAGTTCTTCTGTGTTATTCTGTTAGTTATTCTGTTAGTTATTCTGATGTTATTCTTACCATCTCTTCTTAATCTTTTGCTTCTGTTAAGTCCATACCATTTCTGTCCTTTATTGTGCCCATCTTTGCATGAAATTTTCCCTTGGTATCTCTAATTTTCTTGAAGAGATCTCTAGTCTTTCCCATTCTATTGTTTTTCTCTATTTCTTTGCTTTGCTCATTTAGGAAGGCTTTCTTATCTCTCCTTGCTAGGCACTCTGCATTCAGATGGGTATATCTTTCCTGTTCTTTTGCCTTTCATTTCCCTTCTTTTCTCAGCTATTTGTAAGGCAGCTTCAGACAGCCATTTTTCTTTTTGCATTTCTTTTTCTTGGGGATAGTTTTGATCACCTCCTCCTGTATAGTATCACAAACCTCCACCTGTAGTTCTTCATGCACTCTATTAGATCTAATCCTTTGAATCTGTTTGTCATTTCCACTGTGTAATTGTAAGGTATTTGATTTAGGTCATACCTTATTGACCTCCTTATTTTCCCTACTTTCTTCAATTTAAGTCTGAATTTGACTATAAGAAGTTCATAATCTGAGCCACAGTCAGCTCCTGGTCTTGTTTTTTTCTGACTGTATAGAGATTTTCCATCTTCAACTGCAAAGAATATAATCAGTGATTTCAGTATTGACCATCTTGTGATGTCCATGTGTAGAGTCATCTCTTGTGTTGCTGGAGGAAGGTGTTTGAATAGTGGATTCTCTTGGTAAAAACTCATTTATTTGACACCATTCAGATCAAACAAATGCAGTTCTTTTTCTTATTACTATTTTGTGATTTAAAAAAATACCTAGAGGTTTTTTCTTTGCTGTTCTTTCTTTAAAATCAAGCTTGAAATTGAATTTACTTTGTACTCAAATGACTTTAAAATTAAAAAAAAAAACTTGCAAAGATAGGAGTAAATGACATATTCACAGCATAAGCCTTTAAGTGTCCCAGACTATTTGTGGCACAAACAAATGAAAATTATGATACTCACTGTGAGAAAGGGTACTATGCCTGTTTTCCAAACATTTCAATGTATAATATGGATTTGAGTCCTGTTCTTATTAAAATCTTGACTTTTTTCCTTCATTGATTTTTTTTTTTTAAATAATCCGATGTTTGCAGTTCACTGAATAAGTAGACATTTGAAAGAAATGGTAAATGGATGAAAGTGTGCAATAATATATTGAAACAAGGATGGGTTAACTATCTAAAAACTCAATATTTTTCACAAGATAACATTAATAATGAAAGGAAATAGATGGAAAGGTAAAGGGAAGGAGAATCATTAATTAAATACAAGAAAGCACTTGTCATTAGAAGACAACAAACTAGGAAAATATTAATTCAAGAAATATATTTCAGAGAAGGTAACACAGATTAGTTTTTCTTCATCACTTAAAACTTTTAAAGTATAAGTATTGTCATGTTCTGCTATTCAGGCTCCATAATTTTTTTTACTTTCTGAGAACTGAATAGTCCTTCAAATATTTCTTATACCACTAGGGTGCCATTCAGTAAATTGCTTTTTCATAAGCACTAAATTGCACACTAATGTCTTGAGAAAGGAAGCTATCTACTCCCTAGGATTATAAATATTATCTCATTAGTTCTAAAAACACACCTATGAGGATGGAAAAGTAGAAATGGGAAGTATTTCTTTCATTTTAGAGGTTGGACTGTTGAGACATGGAACGCAGAATATCAGCATTCTCAGTATTTCATATTCCAGAGCTACTAATGTAAAAATCTAATGTTTGAACTACTAAATAAAGAAGTTTACAACTCTGCAGCTATTCATGTGTCAATCTTTGCAAAGCATGTGCTAGGGCCTATGAAAATTCTGCTTTATAAATCTTTGTTAAATTTATCATGGCAAGGATTCCTTGCCATACTAGTAAAGGCAGACAAGTGAGAGAAATGGTAAATGAATAAAATGAGGTAGCAACATGTTCGGAGAAGGCAATGGCACCCCACTCCAGCACTCTTGCCTGGAAAATCCATGGACAGAGGAGCCTGTTAGGCTGCAGTCCATGGGGTTGCTAAGAGTCGGACACAACTGAGCTACTTCACTTTCACTTCTCACTTTCATGCATTGGAGAAGGAAATGGCACCCCACTCCAGTTTCCTTGCCTGGAGAATCCCAGGGACAGGGGAGCCTGGTGGGCTGCCATCTATGGGGTCGCACAGAGTCAGACATGACTGAAGCGACTTAGCAGCAGCAGCAGCAGCAGCAGCAGCAGCATGTTTAAATAAAGTAGGTGAATGGATAAACTTTGAACTTTGCTGAAGCCCTTGGGTCCTTAATGGGCCACCTTATTCTGCTAGCCCTGGTTCCTGTTGACATAGCTTCATTCCGTGTCAAGATTAGTATTTAGGTCTAAATTATCTAACACCATTTCCCTAAAGAGTTCTGTCTCTTTAACATTCACAAACATACTCAGTCATCCCCAGACCTTTACTCTCTTCCTTCTCACAGTCGGATTCTTCTTCTCAGCAGTCAGGGCCCTTGGCCTTGCCAGTCCATTTGACACATCTGGAACTTCAGAAAGCAGGATCCTTGTCCTAATATTCTTTTAACTAGGTGATTGATAAACCTCTGTATAAGTATTTGAATTAAGCAGAAGTGTCTAGGGAGGTTTTTACCTCTACTGACTAACAGCAACCAAGCCTAAAACTCTAACTAAACCCTCACTAAACCTATACCAGCCTGCTGGGTTTCTCAGAACTATGTGTGGGTGCTTCACAGATGACTGAAGAGGACACATGGGACTTCCAGTTTAAAAGCCTATCTCAGGCTTCTGGCTTTACTTCCTTTTCAAATATGTTATCATTTGTTCTCTGCAGAGTGCCTCGCTGCAATTATGACTGTCCCAGAAGTCATTATGTCTTTACTGTTCCAGTGAACTAATTTTACTTATTTTGTAGATTAGAAAAAAATGAAAAAGTTGACTTTAGGGGGAAAAAAGACTATTTGGAGAAAAGTCTATGGTCCTTATTTTTAAAGGAATATAGACTCCCCATTTAAAAAGTTTTACTAATAGAATACTTTAAAGGGGAATTTCAACTGGTTAAATTAGGACAATGAGAAGACATGTCCAGGGAGAAGACTTGATTTTGTCATAAAATAAATTTGAACGCTGGCTTCCTAGTACTTTTTTTCTTTGAGACCTGAAAATGAGGGTCAGATTAGCTGCAACACAGCTACTCTTACCTAAAGGACCTATTTCAGTTATATTATACCCAGTTAATGGTGATCTTGTGCTGTTGAATTATCTTCAGTGATTGATGGGGCCAGAGATGCTGAAGTTTTCAGCACTGTTTTTCACTCTCTGTGACTTGACTTCGTCTCTTTTTACTTATGTTTTTTAATTGACATATAGTTGATTTGGCATGTCATAGAAGCCCAGGGACGGGGGAGTCTGGTGGTCTGCCGTCTATGGGGTTGCACAGAGTCGGACACGACTGAAGTGACTTAGCAGCAGAGGTTTTACATTTCATCAGATTAGGATCAAATGAAGAAACCTCATGTGTGCTTTCTAGGAGAGCTTTTCACCTTAACATTAATTCTTCTTTAATGAAAAACCTTTTTCCTGAGATAATCAAGTACAATGACTTTGGATTTATTCCCTCTTCCTTCTACATACATGCTGAACAGTCTGAATCTGTACAAGTAATTCCCTTTCTATCTTGTCTTAGCTGGTAAATATCTATATAAATAAATATTTCAAAATTAAGTTATACACACGTATATACACACATGTGGAGCTTCCCTGATAGCTCAGCTGTTAAAGAATCCACTTGCAATGCAGGAGACCTGGATTCAATTCCTGGGTTGGGAAGATCCCCTGGAGGAGTGCATGGCAAACCACTCCAGTATTCTGGCCTGGAAAATCCCCAGGGACAGAGGAGCCTGGTGGACTATAGTCCATGGGGTTGCAAAGAGTTGGACATGGTTGAGTCCATGTCCAACTATGAGCACAGCACATAGTTGATTTACAGTATTGTGTTAGTTTCTGCTATACAACAAAGTGATTCAGTTACACATACATATACACATTCTGTTTCTAATTATTCTTTTCCATAGGATATTAAATACAATTTGTTTACCATAGGATACTGAATATAATTCCCTGTTTATTCATTCTGTATATAAAAACCTAGCATGCTAATACCAAGCTCTCATGCCACCCTTCCTCCAATCCCCTCCCCCTTGACAACAACAAATCTGTTTTCTATGCCTGTGAGTTTCTCTTTTATAAATATGTTCGTTTGTGCAATAGTTTAGATTCCACATATAAAAGTGACATGGTATTTGTCTTTCTTACTGACTTAGCGTGGTAATCTCTAGTTGCATCCATGATACTAAAAATGGCATTATTTTTTTCTTTTAATGGCTGAATAGTATTCCATTGTATACATGTACCACTTCTGTATCCATTTATCTGCCAAGGGACATTTAGTTTGTTTCCTTGTCTTAGCTATTGTGAATAGTGCCGCTATGAACATGGCAGGTACATGTATCCTTTTAGATTAGAGTCTTGATTTGGTCTCTTTGCAGTGCTTTGCCAATCCTCCCCTTTATTTCTTTTTTGCAACCAAGTGAAAGCAAGGTATTAGTCCCTGTCTTTATCTTACTCTGTTCAAGCTACTGAATGGCTCTTGAACTTGGAATGTGTGAAAAGGGCTAAGATGACAGTTAAGTTTTCAGAACCCCAATTAAATACATTAAAGGTACCAATTTTGAGAGTGACATGGTACTAATCTTTAGCAGCCACCTCAGGAAAGGGGCTCTGAGGTGACCTTTACCCGATGATCATAACAGATGTCTGGTTTAGAAACTATTCCTGAAATCACAATTTCATTGACATCAACCAGATTAAGACAATGTGAAGTTTTAATTTTCTCTTTAATAGCTGCTTCCTTTCTTCAAAAATAATTGCTGGAACTATATCATAATACTATCTCCCTTGGAGGAAGGCATGATTGAATAATGGTGTATGATCATAAATCTTGGGTACCAAGTGGACCCATGGGATGGATGTCCAGATAAGTGGCTAAACTTTATTTCTGGATATTTCTAGAAGAGATCAGCATTTGTATTGGTGGACTGAATAGAGCAGATGGTCCTCCTCTATGTGGGTGGGCGTTATCTAATCTATTGAGAACCTGGATAGAACAAAAAGTCAGAGGAAAGCTGCCTGTCTGTGAGCTGGAACATCGATCTTGTCTTGCCTTCCATATTTTTTCTTGGGTCTTTAGATATATATTGAAATCTACACCATTAGCTTTCCAATTCTTAGGGCTTCAAATGATACCACCAACTCTCTTGGGTCTCCAGCTTACAGAAAGCAGACAATAGAACTCCTCAGCCTCTGTAATTGTATGAGCCAACAGTTTATAATCAACCTCTCTTTCTTCTTCTGTCTCTTAATATACATATATACAAATATTTATGTGTAAGCATTTATGTTCAAGAGTGTATCCATAAAGTCTTAGTCCCCAATAGTGCATGGTAGAAATAAGACTTTGGAGTCAAATTTGAGCCCAATTTCCTATACTGACTTATACTGACAATGTGACTTTAAAATGATTATCTACTTATTCTTGGTATATTTTTTGTATCCCTATCCAGATGTGTTTTCTAGTCTCCTCACCGGTTCTGTTTCAGGAGGCTGGCCTATATAAGTTGCATCACAGGGGCTCTTTAATGCTCCAGCTTCTAATTAGGGTCAACTCATGGAGGAAGTGGTAGATTAGAGAGCAGAGAAATAGATCACATTTATCACCCATTTCCCTTCCTGATGACCTGTATTCTGTGACCTAACGGCAGAGCCCCTGTCCCATGATGGCCTTTTATTTCCTCACCTCAGTTATAACACTCCAGGTGCTTGGTATCTCTCCCTTCCCTTGAGATTGCCTGGAATTAGGAGTGGTGAGGTTTCCATAGTCCCTAGCTCCAGAGCTTCTCAATATTTTTTGATTTTCCTTTAATCTGCCAGAAACATTTACAAATTGTCTCTTTTATCTTCAATTTCCTTTTTCTAGTATGCTCTGTTTTCTGCCAGGAGTATACCCTGTCCTACAATTGTTTTCACATCTGAAAAAGGGTGTTGGTTATAATTTTATAATTATTATGAAAATTGAATAATACATGTAGAATGCTTAGAAAAGTACCTGCTGCTGCTATTTCATAGTAACTGAAATAACTGGGAACCATATTACTAATGCTATTATTCATAATTTTCATAAAACTTTTTTTTCTGATGGTCCAAAGCAATTTAAGCTTTAAGACAATTGTCACTATCTGTGCCAATCTGGGAACTCCAAGAAGTGAAACAGGGATGGGATTAAATGTGTAAAAGATTTGAGTGTCTGTGGGAACTTCTCTGAAAGATAAATGCACAAGGAGAGGCTTCAGACCACATTTCAGGGTTGATGCATATGAGAGGAGGGTGTGGGAAGGGAGAATAATTAAATAGGCAGTCTTAGATGGTAGCACTTTTCCAAAGGAAGTTTGGATAAAGTCACTGGGAAATCCTTGAATGAAGACTGCTCATTAGAGAATTCCCTTATACTGCTGGAATGAGCCCACTCTAATACCCCCGACCACAATTAATTAATGACTGAGGAGGACTATAGGGAAGTGAGGCATCAGCAGAAACATGGCAGTCAGTTGAAGTTTCTTCCTGCCACAAGAGATTTGGTGGTTGTATTTCCATGGCTCTAAATTATAATATTTTTTATGTGTAATATCAAAAGTTAGGTTGGCTGAAAGTAAGCAAAGATGCTTTAAATACCTTATGGATATTATCTATCATTGCATTTCTTCATATATCTACCTATTGGCTCTATTTCTTCTTTTGAGAAATGTCTATTCAAGTCATTTGCCCAAATTTTAATCATATTACTTTAAAAATTGAGTTGTAGGAGTTCTTTATGTATTTTGAGTATTAACTCCTTATCAGGCATGTGGTTTACAAATATATTTTCTCATTCTGCATGTTGCCTTTGCACTGTTGATTGTTTCTTTTGTTTTTAGCAAATTTTTTGGTTTAATGCAGTCTTATTTTGTTTTTGGTGCCTGGAGCTTTGGTGTCATAGTCAAAAAATCATTGCCAAAGCCAGTGTTAAAGCTTTTCCCCTTATGTTTTGCTCTAGTAGTTTTATTATTTCAGGTCTTAAAAGTATTTCTCTTTAATCTATTTTTGAGTTGAATTTTTTTTATAGTATAAGATAAGGTCCTACTTCCACTTTTACAGTCTTTTCCCCATAGTGTGTTCTTGGCACCCTAAAGATCAGTTGACAGTAAATGTGAATTTAATTCTGGTCTCTGTATCCTGTTTCATTGTTCTGTCTCTCTCTTTTTTAATGCCAATTTTGCACTGTTTTTATAACTATAGCTTTTGTAATACATTTGAAATCAAGAAGTATGAGAGCTCCAGACTTGTTTTTGATCAAGATTGCTTCAACTCCTTGAGGTCTTCTGTTCTTATGAATTTTAGAATATTTGTTTCTGCAAAAAAAGCAGTTGGAATTTTGATAGGGATAGCATTGATTTGTGTAGATTATTCTAAGTAGCATGAATTTTTAAATTATATAATTCTAGAAGATGAACATGGGATATCTGTCTGTTGTTCTTCATCAATGTTTTATGTGTATAAGTCTTTAACCTTTTGGTTAAATTCATTTCTAAGTATTTTATTCTTATTGTTGTAAATGGGGTAGTTAATTTCCTTTATGGGTAATCAGTTAGCATATAGAATGCTAGTAATTTTTGTATGCTATTTTCATTTCTTGCAAATAAATGGAATTAAAGTTTTTGTTGAGTAGGTTTTTTTTGTTTTTTTTGTTTTTTTTTTAATATGCATGGTCATATCATCTGCAAACAGATCACTTTACTTTTCCTTTCCTATTTGGATGCTTTTCATTTCGTCTTAATTATTCTAAGACTCCAGTACTTAGGTTTAATAGGATTAGTAAGACTTGGCATCTTGCCTTGTACCAGATCTTTGAGGAAAAGCTTTTAGTTTTTTACCCATTCATTATGATGTTTTTCTTATATGGTCTTTATTGTGTTGATGTACATTCCTTCTATTTTAATTTGTTGCTATTGATCTTTATGAAAGGATGCTGAATTTTGTGAAGTGCTTTTTCCAATTGAAATGCTCAGATGATTTTTATATATATTATGGTTTATTTGTTTTTATCTGTTAATATGGTATATCACACCTTTGTATATGTTAAATCATCCTTGCAACACAAGGATAAATCCTACTTGGTCATGGCATCTAAATTTTTTAAAGTACTGTTGAGTTGAGTTTGCTAATATTTTGTGAAAGATTTTTTTCACCTATGTTTCTTAGTTAGTGGCCTATAGTTGCCTTGTCTTGTGATGGCATTGTCTGGCTTTGGTATTAAGATGTTGCTGGCACTATAAGATGAGTTTAGAAGTTTTCACTCCTATTCTTTTTTTTTTTTTTTAAGAGTTTGAGGAGGTTTCATATTAATTCCAGAGAAGGCGATGGCACCCCACTCCAGTACTCTTGCCTGGAAAATCCCATGGATGGAGGAGCCTGGTGGGCTGCAGTCCATGGGGTCGGGAAGAGTCAGACATGACTGAGCGACTTCACTTTCACTTTTCACTTTCATACATTGGAGAAGGAAATGACAACCCACTCCAGTGTTCTTGCCTGGAGAATCCCAGGGATGGGGGATTCTGGTGGGCTGCCATCTATGGGGTCACACAGAGTTGGACATGACTGAAGCGACTTAGCAGCAGCAGCAGCAGCAGCAGCAGCAGCAGCATATTAATTCCTTGCATGTTTGCAGAATTTCCTCACAATACCATCTGGTCCTGAGCATTTTTGTTTGGAGGTTTTTTATTTACTGCTTCAGTCTTTGTATTGGTCTTTTTAGACTTTTTATTTGTTTTTTATTCAGTCATGGTAGTTTGTATGTTTCTAGAAATTTATGCATTTATTCTACGTAATCCATGTGTATGTTGGTATATAATTGTTCATATGTCTTTATTACATTTTTGACCTTTCCTTCCATTATCTTAACCTTAGTTTGGTTTTTTCTTAATTCCTTGAAGTGTAAAGTTAGGTTGTCTCTTTGAGGCCATATTTTAAATGTAGACATCTAATGCTATAAACTTCTCTCTTAGTAATGCTTATGCTATTGTTAGTCTCTCAGTCATGCCCAGTACTTTGCATCCTATGGACTGAAGCCCATCAGGCTCCTCTGTCCATGGAATATTCCAGGCAAGAATACTGGAGTGGGTAGCCATTCCCTTCTACAGAGGATCTTCTCGACCCAGGGATAGAACCCCAATCTCCTGCATTGCAAGTTTTGGTATATTGTGTCTTCATTTCTGTTTGCCTCTATTTTCTAACGGAGAAGGCAATGGCACCCCACTCCAGTACTCTTGCCTGGAAAATCCCATGGACAGAGGAGCCTGGTAGGCTGCAGTCCATGGGGTCGCTAGGAGTCGGACACGACTGAGCGACTTCACTTTCACTTTTCACTTTCGTGCATTGGAGAAGGAAATGGCAACCCACTCCAGTGTTCTTGCCTGGAGAATCCCAGGGACGGGGGAGCCTGGTGGGCTGCCGTCTCTGGGGTCGCACAGAGTCGGATACGACTGACCCGACTTAGCAGCAGCAGCAGCAGCTATCTTCTAATTCCTTTCTGATTACCTTTTTGAGCCAGTGGTTGTTCAAAAATATTTTGTTTGCTGCTGCTGCCGCTAAGCCACATTAGTTGTGTCCGAGTCTTCGTGACCCCATGGACTGTAGGCCTACCCAGGCTCCTCTGTCCAAGGGATTTTCTAGGCAAGAGTACTAGAGTGGGTTGCCATTGCCTTCTCTGATATTTTTAGTTTCCCTATATTTGTGGTTTTTCTTGTTGTCTTGCTGTTAGCAATTTCCAGTTTTATTTTATCATGGTCATAAAAGATACTTAGTATCATTCTGATCTTAAATTTTTAAGACTGACTTTGTGAACTAATATGTGATTTATTTTGGAGAATGGCTGTTTGTGCACTTGAAGTGTATGTGTTTATCAACTGTGGAGTACAACGTTCTGCTAGGTCAATTTGATCTACAGTATTGTTTAAGTCAGTTGTTTTTAATTTTTTCTGTATCTGGATATTTTATTCATTATTGAAGTGGGGTATTAAATCTAATATTATTGTATTGCTGTCAATTTCAGATATGTCAATATTTTATATACTTAAGTGCTCTATGTTAGGTGCATATATACTTTATCTTGCTATTAATCTTTTTATCATTATATGATCTGCTTTGCCTCTAGAGAGTTTTTCATTTGATCTATTTTACATAAGTATAGCAATTCCTGATTTTAAGAACAGCCTGCAGGGCCTTCAAACTTACCACTTGGTTCTCTGTAGACTCTAATGAGTTTGCAAAAGCCAGGCCCTGTCAACTCTGAGACACACAAATGAGAAGCCAAACCCTCAAGCATCAGAAAGAAAAGTCAAAAGTTTATGAGTAGTCCAACTGCTCATAAACGAGTAGTCCAGCTCCTTCCAGGAGCAAGTTTAAGGGTTGGTCATTGCAGCTGGATTGAGCTGGTGGTGGTGGTGCTGCTGCTGCTATCGCTTCAGTCGTGTCCGACTCTGTGTGACCCCATAGATGGCAGCCCATCAGGCTCCACTGTCCCTGGGATTCTCCAGGTAAGAACACTGGATCGGGTTGCCATTTCCTTCTCCAATGCATGAAAGTGAAAAGTGAAAGTGAAAAGTGAAAGTGAAGTCCCTCAGTCGTGTCCGACTCTTAGAGACCCCATGGACTGCAGCCTACCAGGCTCCTCTGTCCGTGGGATTTTCCAGGCAAGAGTACTGGAGTGGGGTGCTATTGCCTTCTCCGGAGCTTGTGGAGAGGGAGCAGCTATAGGAAGTGCCCACATGCTCTTTCAAGCTTGCTGAGGAGGACACTTGTGTGCTCCATCAGCTTTCCATGAAGGCTAATTAGAAACCAGACCTTCAGTCAGCACTGGAAAAAGCCAGCACTCTAATCTTTTCTGTAAAGAATCTAAGAGCTGGGCTTTGTTGCCTCTTTGCCCTGAGCCAGGGGGAGTATTTCTGTGCCTGATTAAAATTGCCCCTTCCTTCTCAGAAACCCAATGGACTGGGGAATGCCAGCCCCCATCAGTTTTCAGAGATGGGTGAGTTAAGAGCCAGTCTCTTGGTTAGAGGTCATGAAAATGAGATAGTAGGTGTGTAGCCCAACTATTTTTTGCTCCTCAAAAAAAAAAAAAAAAAAAAAAAGCTGGAAGTTGAGGATTATCTCCTGATTATATGTCAGTGGGGTGGGGTTTATGGTCAGAGAGTCTCAGCTTTTCTTACTTGCTTTAATTTCAGCTTTTCCTACATTCAATTTGGGTACTTTCTCAGTTACTTGTTGTACAGGACTATAACTACTTTCTGTATTTCTCTCAGATGGGAATTAATGCATGTACAGGTGGTTACTCATAGTGTCCAGGGGTGGAAGGTTGGAGGCTTCTGCCATCCTGCTGACTCTACTTAGAGAAGATCATTTTTATTCAGGTTTTTTTTTTTTTTTGGTGTGTGTGTGGTGGACTCATCTGTTTGGAACAGCTCTTCAACTGATCTAGTTGTAAAGAATACCAAGAAATGGAGCTGACTCAAAAATTAACTGCAATTTTTACACTCGTTTACATTGGAAAATGATCTCTCTAACATCAGAACTGAGAGCACCTAGTGCGCTTCTTCTCTTAATGAAGGGAATATAACTAAGGGAAACTGAGGGGATGGTTTAATGTAGAAATTTTATTTCCTTTAATGGCAGCTTCTATTATCATCTCAGTAGATGCAGAAAAATCATTTGACAAAATTCAGTATCCTTTCATGATAAAAATCTCAACAAAATGGGTATCGAGGGAATGTGCATCAACATAATAAAGGCCATATATGACAGGTCCAAAGCTGACATTACACTCAACAGTGGAAACCTAAAAGCTTTTGCTCTAAGATCAGGAACAAGATATGAATGCCCACTCTTGCCACTATATTTAAGATAAAATTGGAAGTTCTAAACTTAGCATTTAGAAACCATGTGCTTAGCTGAAAGGGAAGAAAAGACATTATGAATATGACTATGAAAGATGTTTGGACTGGGGAGAGAATAGATTTTATTGAGGAGGGGTTTCCCAGGTGGCTCAATGATAGAAGAATCCACCTGCTAATGTAGGGCATGTGGGTTCAATTCTGGGTCAGGAAGATGCCCTAGAGGAGGAAACGGCAACCCACTCCAGTATTCTTGCCTAGAAAATTTCATGAGCAGACGAGCCAGATGGGCTATAGTCCATGGGGTTGCAAAGGATCAGACATGACTGAGCACACACACACACACACACAGCTCATGAGATCCTATAAGTTGAGTCACTATATCATTGTCTAACAGAGAAAGTTATAGGTAAAAAGGAGGCCTATTGATAATGTCAGGATAATAAGCAAAAATAAATTTGTTCTTACAAGCTTCGGAATTTTTTTTGGGAAACAAGGCTTTCAAATGGAAACTTTAGAACAAACTTGAAATATATCAAATTTGTAAGTTTTGTCTTTTCTTAAAATTCAGGGAAAAAATGTGCTTCAGTAAGATTTTTAAGTACCTTGATTTTAAAGGTAGCTACTAGATTCCTCAGTCTTCAGCTTCAGCTCTTTACTTTGGTTGAAACAAACACAAAGAAATTTTATTAGCTCACTTGTATATATAAACCGTTAGGAAAGAGGGACATGTAGAAGCATAGGAGCTGAATGACTTGTTAATTCACAGTATTCTCATTCCAGGCTACTGCAGCATCTTATAGAAACTTTGCTTACTTATGTCACATATGCAAGAGATACATTTCAATATACTCTTTTATCAGAGCAGTGCATTTATCCACATTTTCATTAATTGTATTTTGTTTTATAATTCTATTATATGACCTAGCTTCATGATTTGAATTGTGTTCCATTATTTATCAAAATGCTTCTATGGACTTTGTATGAGCTACACAATTTATTCTCCTAATGCATCTGTGAAAAATATAATAAAATGTTGGGGAGGTTTATGAGAAAGAAAGGCAGATGGCATGAATGATATCTCATTTTTCTGAAAAAGAATATAACAAGGATGGAAAGTGATACACTGTGAATGCTTTGCAGTGACAAAGATTATAATGAGAATTGGTATGAACATAACTGACTGCATTCTCATTATACTTTCTGGATTGTAATCTTCTCATCCTCCTTGGAGGCTGCACCCATCCGCCACTGACTGATGAGTCTTCCACATAGCTCTACTTCAATTTGCTTTAAAAATATTTTTGATATAAATGGTCCATTAGGAAAAGCAAGTAATAAAAATTTCAAAATTTCTGGAGCTCTAATTCTAGTGACTGGTCGAAAAGAGATCTCTTATTTGCTAGTGTGAAAGGTTATTAGTTAGTACTTTAATAGAAGCATTATTTCAATCAAAAACTGTCACTTTATTCTGGGCAAATAAAACCTATTGGTTGTGGTGTTCACAGCACAAGATTTAGGTGATTGGAAAAATCAAGAAAGAAATAAGTTTATTAACAGTAAGATTCTAGGGATTTATTTGGTGGTCCAAGTGCTAAGACTCTGCACTCCCAATGCAGGAGGCTGGGTACAATCACTGATGAGAGAACTAGGTGCAATGTGCCTCATGTAAGACCCAGCACAGCCAAATAAATAAATAAATATTTTTTAAAAGAGAAAAAGTCTAAGGAGTTTCTTTAGAACTGCATTGATATTTTATTATAATAATATATAAAGTTCTCTAATGATATTTCAAAAATTTAAATAAAGTTATAAATTTACAGCTGACAATTTTAAGTATTATATAGCAACATATTCCATAAGCTAAGCTAAAATAAACTTAAAACTTGGTGAAGTGATTTCCTTTAAAAAGGCATGTGGCACAAAGTTTATTACTGAATCCTAACAATTTTAAAATAGTGTTTTAAAAATTAAACAATAACGTCCTTAACTAATAATAATAAAATGTCCTGGAAAATATTATTAAACAACTATGAAAAAGTATAAGCATTACCAAGCTACAATAAATGTTTTTAGCTGCTGCTGCTGCTGCTAAGTCACTTCAGTCATGTCCGACTCTGTGCAACTCCACAGATGGCAGCCAGCCCACCAGGCTCCTCTGTCCCTGGGATTCTCCAGGCAAGAACATTGGAGTGGGTTGCCATTTCCTAATCCAATATGCTTTTATCTGTTATCCCCTATTGTCTTGAGAGCCAAAATTAATGGGGTGAGCCTAAATAAATAAATAAAGTAACTAGTACTGGAAATGTAGTCATAAAAATGACTTGAGTTTGAGCAAACTCTGGGAGATGGTGAAGGACAGGGAAGCCTGACATGCTGCAGTCCATGGGGTTGGAGATTCAGACACAGCTGAACAACAACAAGTCACAAAAATAACATCAAGATGATTTAAATTTTAATTCAGAAAATCTGTCCATCTTTTAAAGAAAATTAACTGGAGTAGAACTAAGTAAGAGTTCAGAGATTTGTCCACATATAAACACAGTGCTTAATGTTTTTACTCAATCTTAACAAAAACTTGAATTCAGTCACTCAGGCGTGTCCGACTCTTTGTGACCCCATGGACTGCAGCACGCCAGGCTTTCCTGTCCATCACCAACTTCTGGAGCTTGTTCAAACTCATGTCCATCGAGTTGGTGATGCGATTTAACCATCTCATCCTCTGTCATCCCGTTCTCCACTCATCTTCAATCTTTCCCAGCACCAAGGTCTTTTCAAATGAGTCAGTTCTTGGCATCAGGTGGCCAAAGTATTGGAGTTTTAGTTTCAACATCAGTCTTTCCAATGAATATCCAGGACTGATTTCCTTTAGGGTGGACTGGTTGGATCTCCTTGTAGTCCAAGGGACTCTCAAGAGTCTTCTCTAACACCACAGTTCAAAAGCATCAATTCTTTGGTACTCAGCTTTCTTTATAGTCCAACTCTCACATCCATACATGACTACTGGAAAAACCATAGCCTTGACTAGACAGACCTTTGTTGACAAAGTAATGTTTCTGCTTTTTAATATACTGTCTAGGTTGTACATAGCTTTTCTTCCAAGGAGCCAGCATCTTTTAATTTCATGGCTGCAGTCACCATCTGCAGTGATTTTGAAGCCCCCAAAAACAAAATCTCTCACTGTTTTTACTGTTTCCTGAGATGATCAGATTATCTTTCCTGGAATTTTTGAAGTAGAATATGAATTTGATTACATATGGTAATTGAACAAACATGGTAAAGACCTAGGTGCTAAGGACATTTTGAGGGGAAAATAAGGTAAGTTGAATTTGGGGTGGGTGTGGGGGAAACAGAGCAATAGAAACAGTAAAACTTAAAACTACCCCATGTGGCTCACAAAAATTAATTATGTAAAGCAAAGTTGCCCAGAATTCCAGTGATTCTCCCTTCCAGATTCCTATCTTTCCTGAGTTTTCCAGTGTATTCCTGTGTCTGTCCAATCTATTGAGACTGGATTTTTGTATATTGTAAGGCTGCTGCTGCTGCTGCTGCTGCTAAGTTGCTACTAAGATGTAAATGAAGTAAATCAATTTAGGATATACAAGTGAGTTCTCTGGTCCAGGTCTTCAGAGCTACTTAAATTCTTTCTCCACTTACAAATGATTAATAATGACCACCTATGTGCAAAGAATTGAGTGAAAGCAAGGTAAACTCTGACCATGTCTTTCATTTAAAAATGAGTCAGTAGATGGAAGATGTTACTGTAATGTATTTTATATAGCATTAAATACTAGTAATAAAAAACAAAGTAGTGAAGTTTCATTTGTTTCCATTTGAATGAGCTTTGATATAACAAAGTAATTATTAAACTAATATTAAGTAACATAAATCCCATGGATTTGTTTGGCAGGGAAGTACCTCAGTGAGACTTGAATTCAACCTACGTGCAGGAGTAGCTAGACTTTCAAAAAATCTAAATACATTTAGGTATCAATAATTAAACTAATGAGAAATATGTCAAAATGAGTAGTCTCCTTATCAGCTCTGTTTAAGGCTAGATTCAAAATTTTAAATTTTCAAACTTGATTTCCTGCTTTCTCGTAAAGAAAAGCATTTAGTCCAGCTCTCCTGTCAGATAAGCAGTTGATGGGCTAAATGGATGCAGTGACTCCATCCATACCAGTAGCAGACAAGGTGGAGAATTGATTTTATTTATTGGCAAAAACAAAGTCTCTCTTGCATTAATGGTAGACAGATATTTCCAAGAAATAAACCTTTGCTTTTATCTCCTCACTACTGGTTTTCAGGCTCAGTGGTCAAGGATGAAATACACCTGGTAAAAGTCATAGGTTTAGTCTGAAAGATAAACTAATTCAACTTCATTAACATTTTTACTTTAAATATGAACACACCTAATCTTGAAAACTGTAATTAAATAAAAGGAAGTGATTATTGATTTTATTGCATTCAAAAACTGTAAACACATTTTAAAAGGCTGTAGTCTGTATGATCACATTGCCACCTGAGCTTTGCACAGCTAATTAATATCTTAATTTATTTTATTACCAAGAATACAACAACCCAGAGGAGGCTTTCATAGAAAAAACTGCCATTAAGCTTTCCCAAAGACCTTTCTTACCTGTGAAGTAATTATATGTAACACAGGGAAACACTCTCATGTTTTGTTCAGGGTGTACCCTTTTTAATAGTCCTCATTAAATTTTAGGATCATATATGGGATCTTTTGTGGAGAAGGCAATGGCAAACCACTCCAGTACTCTTGCCTGGAAAATCCCATGGACAGAGGAGCCTGGTAGGCTGCATTCCATGGGAATGCTAAGAGTCGGACACGACTTCATTTCACTTTCACTTTCATGCATTGGAGAAGGAAATGGCAACCCACTCCAGTGTTCTTGCCTGGAGAATCCCAGGGACAGGGGAGCCTGGTGGGCTGGCATCTATAGGGCCGCAAAGGGTCGGACAGGACTGAAGCGACATTGCAGCAACAGCATGGGATCTTTTGAGGGAGGTCACAATTATCTTCATTACCTCCACCATAGTTTGGCCCCAGGTAAACAGCAAGGAGGGAAGCCAGCTCCACCCATAAACAGAAAATTGAATTAAAGATTTACTGAGCACAGCCCCGCCCATCAGAACAAAACCCTGTATCCCCCTTAGTCAGTCTATCCCATCAGGAAGCTTCATCAAGCCTCTTATCCTTCTCCATCAGAGGGCAGAGAGAATGAAAAAACACAACCATAGAAAACTAACCAATCTAATCACATGGAAAACAGCCTTGTCTAAATCAATAAAACTATGAGCCATGCAAAGCAGGGCCACCCAAGACAGGTGGGTCATGGTGGAGAGGTCTGAGAACGTGGTCCACTGGAGATAGGAATGGCAAACCACTTCAGTATTCTTGCCTGAGAACCCCATGAACAGTATGAAAAGGCAAAAAGATAGGTCACTGAAAGATGAACTCTCCAAGTCAATAGGTACCCAATATGCTACTGGAACTCAGTGGAGAAACAACTCCAGAAAGAATGAGGGCATGGAGCCAAAGCAAAATCAACACCCAGTTGTGATGTGACTGGTGATGGAAGCAAGGTCCGAAGCTGTAAGAACAATATTGCATAGGAACCTGGAATGTTAAGTCCATGAATCAAGGCAAATTGGAAGTGGTCAAACAGGAGATGGCAAGAGTGAAGGGTGACATTTTAGGAAGCAGGGAACTAAAATGGACTGGAATAGGTGAATTTAACTCAGATGACCATTGTATCTACTATTGTGGGCAAGAATCCCTTAGAAGAAATGGAATGGCCATCATAGTCAATGAAAGAGTCTGAACTGCAATACTTGGATGCAATCTCCGAAATAACAGAATGATCTCTGTTCATTTCCAAGGCAAACCATTGAATATCATGGTAATCCAAGTCTATGCCCCGACCAGTAATGCTGAAGAAGCTGAAGTTGAATGGTTCTATGAAGACCTACAAGACTCCCTAGAATTAACACCCCCAAAATATGTCCTTTTCATTACAGGGGACTGGAATGAAAAAGTAGGAAATCAAGAAATACCTGGACTGACAGGCAAATTTGGCCCTGGAGTACAGAATGAAGCAGGGCAAAATCTAATAGATCTAATAGAGTTCTGCCAAGAGAACAAACACACTGGTCATAGCAAACATCCTCTTCCAACAACACAAGGGAAGATACTACACAGGGACATCACCAGATGGTCAATGCCAAAATCAGATTGATTATATTCTTTGCAGCCAAAGATGGAGAAGCTCTATACAGTCAGCAAGAACAAGACCAGGAGCTGACTGTGGCTCAGATCATGAACTCCTTATTGCCAAATTCAGACTTAAATTGAAGAAAGTAGGTGAAACTACTAGACCATACAGGTATGACCTAAATAAAATCCCTTACAATTATACAATGGAAGTGAGGAATAGATTTAAGGGACTAGATATGATAGAATGCCTGATGAACTATGGATGGAGGTTCGTTACATTGTACAGGAGACAGGGATCATCTCCTTAGGAACCATCCCTAAGAAAAAGAAGCAAAAAAGAAAAATAGCTATCTGAGAAGGCCTTACAAATAGCTGTGAAAAGAAGAGAAGCAAAAAGCAAAGGATAAAAGGAAGATATACCTATTTGAATACAGAATTCTAAAGAATAGCCTTCTTCAGTGATCAACGCAAAGAAAAAGAGGAAAATTATAGAATGGGAAAGACTAGAGATCTCTTCAAGAAAATTAGAGACACCAAAGGAATACTTCATGCAAAGATGGGTCAATAATGGACAGAAATATTATGGACCTAACATAAGCAGAAGATATTAAGAACAGGTGGCAAGAATACACAGAAGAAAAATACAAAAAAAGATCTTTTTGACCCAGATAATCACAATGGTGTGATCACTCACCTAGAGCCAGACATCGTGGAATGTATAGTCAAGTGGGCCTTAGGAAGCATCACTATGAACAAAGCTAGTGGAGGTAATGGAATTCCAGTTGAGCTATTTGAAATCCTAAAAGATGATGCTGTGAAAGTGCTGTGCTCAATATGCCAGCAAATTTGGAAAACTTGGCAGTGTCCATGGGCCTTGAAAAGGTCAGTTTTCATTTCAATCCTTAAGAAAGGTAATGCTAAAGAATGCTCAAACTATTTCACAATTGCACTCATCTCATAGGCTACTAAAGTAATGCTCAAATTCTCCAAACCAGGCTTCAGCAATACATGAACTGTGAACTTCCATATGTTCAAGCTGGTTTTAGAAAAGGCAGAGGAACCAGAGATCAAATTGCCAACATCCGCTGGATCATCAAAAAAGTAAGAGGGTTCCAGAAAACATTTACTTCTGCTTTATTGACTATGGCAAAGCTTTTGACTGTGTGGATCACAATAAACTGTGGAAAATTCTGAAAGAGATGTGAATACCAGACCACTTGACCTGCCTCCTGAGAAATCTGTATGCAGGTCAGGAAGCATCAGTTAAAACTGGACATGGAAAAACAGACTGGTTCCAAATAGGAAAAGGAGTACATCAAGGCTGTATATGGTCACCCTGCTATTTTAACTTATATGCAGAGTACATCATGAGAAATGCTGGGCTGGAAGAAGCACAAGCTGGAATCAAGATTGCTGGGAGAAATATCAATAAGCTCAGATATGCAGAAGCTCAGGCTTCCCTGGTATCTCAGCTGGTAAAGCGTCTGCCTACAGTGCAGGAGACCAGTGTTCGATCCCTTGGTCGGGAAGATCCCCTGGAGAAGGAAATGGAAACCCACTCCAGTATTCTTGCCTGGAAAATCCCATGGATTGAGGAGCCTGGTAGGCTACAGTTATGGGGTCACAAAGAGTTGGACATGACTGAGCAACTTCACTTTCACTATGCAGATGACACCACCCTTATGGCAGAAAGTGAAGAACTAAAGAGCCTCTTGATGAAAGTAAAAGAGGAGAGTGAAAAAGTTGGCTTAAAGCTCAACATTCAGAACACTGAGATCATGGCATCTGGTCCCATCACTTCATGGCAAATTGATGGGGAAACAATGGAAACAGTGGCAGACTTTATTTTGGGGGGCTCCAAAATCACTGCAGATGGTGATTGCAGCCATGAAATTAAAAGACACTTAATCTTTGGAAGGAAAGTTATAACCAACCTAGACAGCATATTAAAAAGCAGAGACATTTCTTTGCTTTCAAAGTTCCGTCTAGTCAAGGTTATGGTTTTTCCAGTAGTCATGTATGGTTGTGAGAGTTTCTTGGTCCATAAAGAAAGCTGAGCACCAATGAATTGATGCTTTTGAACTGTGGTGTTGGAGAAGAATCTTGAGAGTCCCTTGTACTGCATGAGATCCAACCAGTCTATTCTAAAGGAAGTTAGTCCTGAATATTCATTGGAAGGACTGATGTTGAAGCTGAAACTCCAATACTTTGGCCACCTGATGCAAAGAACTGACTCATTTGAAAAGACCCTGATGCTGGGAAATATTGAAGGTGAGAGGAGAAGGGAATGACAGAACATGAGATGGTTGGATGGCATCACCGACTCAATGGACATGAGTTTGAGTAAACTCTGGGAGTTTGTGATGGACAGGGAGGCCTGGCATGCTGCAGCCCATGGGGTCGCAAAGATTCAGACATGATTGAGCAATTGAACTGTACTGAACATGTAATTTTATGGTGAGATTTTCAGTTGTGAACCATAGATTCAAATTACGAAATATTGTTTTAGAAGTCTTTTCCAAAAAATACAATTATTAAGATGTATCATGCATATAAATGTATATTGCATTGTTTTATAAAGGTAACTTTAAAATCAGTGCTTAAACATTTTACAAGGTTTGTTGAAATCAGTCCTTTGGGTATATTTTCAATATTCATGAAAATGTATCTTGTAATATGTAAAACTGCTACAAAATATGTTTTACAGTAAAATACAGAAATTTTTATTCTGTTCTATAATTTTGGAATTATTAATGTAAATTGAATATTTAGAGTATGATATGATACAGAATAAATATTTTAAAATTTATATTCGAGTGTGTATATATATATTAGGCAAGATATTTAATGGTTTATATATATATTTAATGGTTTATATATATATATTAGGCAAGATATTTAATGGTTTGTTGTTAGACTGTTAATGAGTGAAGAAGTTGACTAAAGGGCTTCCTTGGTGGCTCAGATGGTAAAGAATAAAGCAAATGATAACCATTCATAAAAGAAGCACAATTGTAGCCAAAATGAAGGTGTTCGCTTTTGTTAAAAACAGTAAGATCAGAAGCTCTAATATTAGACTACATAAGTTTGAGAGCTGATTCTACAACTGACCAACACTAGGACTTTGGGAAATAAATGAAACCTTTTAAGGACCTTACAGATGAAAAATGTAAGATGTGAATGATGATTATATTTTTCTAACATTAATTTAAAATTTTGCCTTTTTGACTTTTAGAATCAAAGTAGTAACATGTAGATTACCTGAACTATGGTCATTATTATTATTCTTGCAGTTTTTTTTAAGGTATTTAACAAAATAATCAGGTAATATTTTTGAAATTTTGTTAGTGTTCTTTAACATGTTGATTATAATTTTCCATTTGTTTTTAAAAAGGAGGACTTCCCTGGTGGTCCAATAGTTAACACTTTTGAGATCCTGCATGTTCAGTTCAGTTCAGTTAAGTCGCTCAGTCGTGTTCAACTCTTTGCGACCCCATGAATCACAGCATGCCAGGCCTCCCTGTCCATCATCAACACCTGGAGTTCACCCAGACTCACGTCCATCGAGTCAGTGATGCCATCCAGCCATTTCATCCTCTGTCGTCCCCTTCTCCTCCTGCCCCCAATCCCTCCCAGCATCAGAGTCTTTTCCAGTGAGTCAACTCTATGCATGAGTTGGCCAAAGTACTGGAGTTTCAGATTTAGCATCATTCCTTTCAAAGAAATCCCAGGGCTGATCTCCTTCAGAATGGACTGGTTGGATCTCTTTGCAGTCCAAGGGACTCTCAAGAGTCTTCTCCAACACCACAGTTCAAAAGCATCAATTCTTCGGTGCTCAGCTTTCTTCACAGTCCAACTCTCACATCCATGCATGACCACAGGAAAAACCATAGCCTTGACCTGATGGACCTTTGTTGGCCAAGTAATGTCTCTGCTTTTGAATATGCTATCTTGGTTGGTCATAACTTTCCTTCCAAGGAGTAAGCATCTTTTAATTTCATGGCTGCAGTCACCATCTGCAGTGATTTTGGAGCCCCTAAAAATAAAGTCTGACACTGTTTCCACTGTTTCCCCATCTATTTCCCATGAAGTGATAGGACCGGATGTCATAATCTTTGTTTTCTGAATGTTGAGCTTTAAGCCAACTTTTTCACTCTCCACTTTCACCTTCATCAAGAGGCTTTTTAGTTCCTCCTTACTTTGTGCCATAAGGGTGGTGTCATCTGCATATCAGAGGTTATTGATATTTCTCCTGGCAATCTTGATTCCAGCTTGTGTTTCTTCCAATCCAGCATTTCTCATGATGTCTGCATATAAGTTAAATAAGCAGGGTGACCATATACAGCCTTGACGTACTCCTTTTCCTATTTGGAACCAGTCTGTTGTTCCATGTCCAGTTCTAACTGTTGCTTCCTGACTTGCATACAGATTTCTCAAGAGGCAGGTCAGGTGGTCTGGTATTCCCATCTCTGTCAGAATTTTCCACAGTTTATTGTGATCCACACAGTCAAAGGCTTTGGCATAGTCAACAAAGCAGAAATAGATGTTTTTCTGGAACTCTCTTGCTTTTTCCATGATCCAGCAGATGTTGGCAATTTGATCTCTTGTTCCTCTGCCTTTCCTAAAACCAGCTTGAACATCAGGAAGTTCACGGTTCACATATTGCTGAAGCCTGGCTTGGAGAATTTTGAGCATTACTTTACTAGCATGTGAGATGAGTGTGGTAGTTTGAGCATTCTTTGGCATTGTCTTTCTTTGAGATTGGAATGAAAACTGACGTTTTCCAGTCCTGTGGCCACTGCTGAGTTTTCCAAATTTGGAGATCCTGCATGCCTAGTGGCCAAAAAAACAAAACATAAAACAGAAATAATATTGTAACCAATTCAATAAACACTGATAAAATGGTCCATATCAGGAAAAATTCTTACAGTTTAAGAAAAATAGGTCACGGTATTTAGAGGCTATTAGTATTTGGTTAACTTGTTCATTTATTAACATACTTATTGCCTACCATGTTGAGCACTTTTCCAGACACAGTTTTGCAAGAGGCATGCTTTCAAGGAGCTATTGATTCAACAAAGGGCACAGACAAATAAGAGTATTTTAAATACCTAGAAGAGATTATTTTAGATCAGATTATTTTATACCAGACTATAAGACATGGTTTTATTCCTAAACAAGATTTCTGGGAAATTGCAATTAAACGTATACATAAAAGATGAGAAGAAATGTAATGCCAGTAGAAAAACAAAATTCTTGAGCAACAAGAGCAAATACCTTATTTAGGATAGATCATTTGTTCTAAGGCATATCAGATGGCTGTTATTCAAGAATATAATGTATTGGAGGACTGGGGCATGATATGATAGTTTTCTAAGAAGAACTAGAACTATAGCATTTAGAGATTTATAGGTTATGGAAATAATTTGCATTTATTCTAGATACAAAGGTGAAATTAAAGGCTTTAAGTGGTGTGCATAATGTGACTTTCTTTGTCATCCCTCTTACTGATAACTGGGTAGGAACAGGGCAAGAATGAAAAGATGGCAGTGACTTAGGAGTTACCCAGATATGGAGGTATAATGCTGGCTTAGACAAGGGCAGTGTGGAGAGTGGATAAAAGTAGATGAACTAGGTATATCATCTGGAGGTAGAATAGACAAGATCTGATGGATTTATTGTAGTGTATTAGAGGGAGAAATCAAGAAATGCCTTCTAGTAGCTGAGTGTCCTTTAGCTATAATTTGAGTAATGTTAACTTTTAGTAGAATTAAATGTGCACACAGCAGTTTGCATATGTTAAAAGCTGAATAACTAGAGAAATGCCAAATTATTGCTGATAGTAAAGGAATATCTGCTGAGAAGTATATTGCTTCTTTAGAAATCTAAAGAGAACAGTATCCTTCCATTTAAAAGATTCTTGAAATCAAATGTTCATTTTTATTCCCTCTGAATGTTTCCATGATGTTTGGTTGGAAAAATTTTAGACATTACTGGCTTAATATTCTTTTTCCAAAATGACATCATAGACTGATGCTTAACACCTTACGGAAATTTGTATTGTTGCCGAGGAGACTGTGATGGGAAGAACATGTGACAGACAAGGTTGAGGTTTCAAATTAGGAGTGTTTTTAGGAGCAATTAAAGTATTTAATTTATTTCAGTAAGTTTATAAACATTTCATGCTCCTAAGTACTTGAAAACTATAAAGGTTAGAAAAAAAACCCTTTGCATCATTTTAGAAAAGTGCATGCTTCCACTCATGATCCCCTTGTCACTTGAATAGCACTCAATGTACTCAAAATTATAGCTACTACGGAGGAAATTGTGAGTTAAATACAGGGAGGTGTATAAACTACACTTATCGCCAACACAGTGCTAAGCACTACCCATCCCAGTATGATACCATCAGCAAAAGACATAGAATATGTGACACCTATGTCCGACTTTGTATTTCTTTCACTTTTTATGTCATGACCATAAATCTAATCTTTCAAGGAAATGTGAGTTGTTTTTCTTCCCCTCAGTTTGCTGGGAACCTTCTAAATACTCTCTGTGATGAGTATTTTGTTGAGTGAGCACAATACACAGTGTTGTCTAGTAATTTGAGATTGGTCTAGTTATACTATTTGACAGTCTTTTTTATTAATAGTAGCTTATACAGCTAAAAATTAGATCCTAATCTCCAATACTTTGGCCACCTGATGCAAAGAACTGACTCATTTGAAAAGACCCTGATGCTAGGAAAGATTGAAGGTGGGAGGAGAAGGGGCGGGAGGAGAAGGGGAGGACACAGGATGAGATGGTTGGATGGCATCATCGACTCAGTGGACATGAATTTGTGTAAACTCCAGAAGTTAGTGATGGACAGGGAAGCCTGGTGTGCTGCAGTCAGTTCATAGTGTCGCAAAGAGTAGGACATGACTGAGCAACTGAACTGAACTGACTCTTCATTTGATCTTTTTAATATCACAGAATTATCTTTTTTCTTGAATAGAGAATGCAACCCTCCCCCCACTTTATCCAATACTTTAATAGTGGCAAGAGAAATGAGGATAACATGGTTAAATACAATCTCTTAACATGAAAATGTTAATCCTCAAACTCTTTTTCAAGCAGTATTTTAAATTCTCTTTCCCATCAGTGTTTCACCAGAACTGTCAAAAAAGAAGACAACTTTGTTGATTGACCTTCAATTTCATTTTTGTTGTAGATAAATATTATCAGGAAAATGCCCTGAAGATAGGTGGTTGCAGAGTGAAGAATAAATTGTTCCTCAGGATATATAAATTGAAAAATTGGGCCTTGCAGGCCCAGGGAATTCACTGAAACTTGAGCAGTTAGTGATCAATAATAGCCATGCATACAAATGTACATGGTTCCAGGAAATGAAACTAGAGAATGTAGACACTTGCATTTTCCACTAATCTATAGATACCATGTTTTCAAATTCTATCTCAACTTATGCCATATTGAGAACGTGTCTTGATAGTAAATTTCATGAATGCTAAGATCCTCCCTATTTTGTTTAGTAATGTATTCTCAGTAAGTAATATGCCTCACATAAAACAAGTATTTTCTATTTAATCTCAGTCCATAATTGTAGCTTTATTAATTCTCTAATATGTGATTATTGTAACTTAACACTACAACATATAGTTGAATTACCACATTTATAATGTATCCTTGCCTTTCTCACTTCATGATGGAGCCTAAGAATTGAATTCATATTGATCCATTATAAATATACTGGTTCAGAGTAAATTCTTAGGCATTAGAATATTTTGTTAGCTATAGAACTCGTACATGTAGTTTACGCTTAAATTTCAGGTGTTTTATTTTTTAAGAAGGTGACCATAATTTTACTTCTAGCATTCTCTATGCTAAGTATGAAGTGAAGTGAAGTGAAGTGAAATAGCTCAGTTGTGTCGGGCTCCTCCATCCATGGGATTTTCCAGGCAAGAATACTGGAGTGGGTTGCCATTTTCTTCTTCAATGCTAAGTATAGATAAGGAAATTTCTATTTGAAAAACCTATCAAAGTGTCTGCTACCTTTTAAGCTCTTCATGGATGCCAGGTATCATCAACAATAGCAGTTTAGAATACAAAGAAATCTGGTCCTTAATTTTAGGATTCTTAATATTAAAGATTATGGCACTTTAGTCTCGACAATATGTTACTATTAGGTCCTTGCTGGGTACAGAGCACACGTTTATATGACTATAGATTATCTAACAATTATGCCTGAGAGTCAGAGAATAGGACATAACATGACATTTTAGTAACAGAGAGAGGAATGAAAAAGCAACTGCCACAATGGAATATTTGTATCTGCCTTTTCTAAAATGCTTCAACAGATTAAATACCTCAGGCTGGAACACTCTTCTGAGACTCTCATGCCACTTCTAATGTTCTGAGAAAGCTCTTCAGAGAAAGTCACCTTGAGTGTTCTTACCAATAACCTACAAATTGCTGTGGCGCAGAGAATTGTGTAGAAGGTTTTTGAATCAGATTTTACTGATAAGCTACCCTTTGTGACCACATACTTTACATGTTACTGACTTGGTTAAAGTATAACTAAGCCTCTGCTCCAGTGTCCTCTGAGAACACTGGGGCATGCTTTTCACAGAGATATTTGTGAGGCTAAATTTTATTGGCGGGTCCTCAACACACAAAAGATTTAATTTACATCACATGAGAAAGAAATGTCATGCTGTTTTTGGTGTCTTAACATTATAAGAGATGATATAATAGTAAAAATGCAATTTTAAAGAATCATTTATGGTAAAAAAACAATTTAACTGGGAAAAGTTACACAGAAATGTGAATACAATAGAAAATATTTAAGTGGTACATTTAACAATCAACCCTGTTTTCTGGTGTACAATTCTAGAGCACTCTCATACCACCAAAATGTTTAAAACTAACCTTAATAAGTTCATACTTGTTATATTTGTAATCATGTCAACTGATCTTGTTTATGGGACTGGTTTCATAAAAATAATGGTGTTTTCTTTTTTACTGGAAGATATTAATTTAGTAACATTTTTGGTATTTGAATTATTATTAAGGATATTACATTGGGAATTCAATATGGTTTGTATTACCATCCTAAATCTTAGTAACATTGAATATTTGCCTTATACTTGAATTTAAATTATTAAAATGCCCAGCCAGACGAGATCGGGCGCGTTCAGGGTGGTATGGCCGTAGACTTAGCCTACAGCACCCGGTATTCCCAGGCGGTCTCCCATCCAAGTACTAACCAGGCCCGACCCTGCTTAGCTTCCGAGATCAGGGCTACAGTCCATGGGATTGCAAAGAATTGGACATGACTAAGTAACTTAAAAACAACAACAACAATGAGAAAGAATAGGAGGAAAATAAAGCACCATATGGGCTTCCCAGGTGGCTTAGACGATAAAGAATCTGCCTGCAATGCAGGAGACCCGGATTCGATCCCCGGGTTGGGAAGATCCCTTGGAGAAAGGAATGGCTACTCACTCCAGTATTCTTGTCTGGAGAAGGCAAGAACGGATAGAGGAGGCTTGTGGGCTATAGTCCGTGTGGTCACAAAGATAGGCAGGGCTAGCCCAGTCACAAGTGACGGAGCACGACAAAAACACTAAACAGTGACATAATCTAAACGGTCTGCCCTTGTCTTCAGTGCTGCTCTGACTTTGAGCAACTTTATCCCCGTTTTTTTGTTTTTTTTTTCGTTTATGTATTCCTTTCTCCTAAACGTCACTGACACGCAGTGAACAATGGCTCTATCAGTGACCTTGGAGTCCCTTGTAATGAGTCCTCCCCAACAGGCTTGGGAATCAGTTTTTTTGTGATATCATCCATGAGGCAACACCTCAAAGGCAAGTTAAAAGGATGAAGGGAGAACCACTGGAGCAAAACCTGAGGGACATGACGACCAACCTTACAAATGACACCATCTTACTGAAGACTGGTCCTGACTATGTTCATTCATGGAAAGATTGGCCTTCAGTCTTGATAGAAAAACAGCTCAACCTATTTGCAATGCAAACACATGATGCTCTGTGTACTAACCACTGAAGCAACAAATACATATCAAAGAGCATATTTTGGGAAAAAATTCTTCCCAGGCAACTTCCTTTTCTCCAAACTTTTCAAGATTTCCAGTGTCCAGGCCACACAAGAATTTAATAATTTACTAAAGTATGTAGATCTTCTTCCACAAGGGTCTTGGAATACATGCTGTAACTTTGGGATTTTGTCTTCATACATTGGTAAACTGCCAAACATTCAAGTTTTTCCTGGGTCTCTCAGACAAGTCACAAATGTCATCTTCACTCTATTTCTTCATCAATCAACCCTGTCCACATCTGCAGTCCATTGAAGCAGAACCACTGTGGAAGAGCTGAGAGGGGGTAAGGCTGCCCCGTGCCTGTGATGAGCACCCAGGCAACATTCGTGGATAATCACCACCAAAGGCAAAACTTGGGCTCACGTCCGTGGACAAAAAGAGCCACCAGCAAAGTCAAGCATCAGCTTCTGTCTGTATTTCTACCACGAAGAATAATTATTAATATCTGAAAGTATAAAAAAAAAAATTAAATCCCCAGCCATTGTAAATATGTGTTCCTTATAGAAACTGAAGGAGGGTGTATAAAAATCTAATGATAATTCAGAGAAGGTAAATTCAATTAAGAGAGACCATTGAGCTCTAACCAAATAGAAGCACTTCTTATTTAATAGTTTGCACATAGATATGGCTCTCAGGAGTTATAAAATGCAATATCTCTAATTTTGACTTTTAGTGGTAGGTAATTTTCTCATTCTTTATATCAAATTGCAGATTCTTAATCTATCACCTTTGAATTATTTTTATTAAATTAATTTGAGAAAGGAATAGGCATTTTAAATGGTAAGTGGTCATAAAGCATTTACAATAAGTTTTAAACCTAATTTTGTAATTTACATTTTAATATTCACTTATACATTTCTAAGTACTGAAACAACCTTATAATAAAGAGCTGAGAAACATTATAATTTATTCCTCCTGTAAATGTTCAATTCTGTGCTCCATATATTTAAATCTATCCCAAGCAAAACACTAACTTTTGAAGATATATTCTTCTCAAAACTTCCTAAAAAAGTGAAATAGCACTGACAGCTAAATATTCAGATTTCAAAGACAGTCCTTACACAGTTATAGGCTACGTTGGGAATGAATAGATTGAGAGACGAGATTTCAAATTATGCTTTAGATACTGGGATTCCTCAAAGTGAGCTTTTCTATTCATTGAACACATTTCTTTGATTACTCATTTTTTATATTTCCTTCAATTTCAAATATTTTGATTAAACATTTTTTCAGCACAACTAGTAATGTTTCAGTATTTTTCAGCAAGTTACCCAAAGTAAGAATAAAGATCCTTGTGTTGTGTTAAAAAAAAAAAAACAAAAAAAAAAACCCAGTTATGGAAAATCCCATGGACGGAGGAGCCTGGTGGGCTGCAGTCCCTGGGGTCACTAAGAGTCAGACACGACTGAGCAACTTCACTTTCACTTTTCACTTTCATGCCTTGGAGAAGGAAATGGCAACCCACTCCAGTGTTCTTGCCTGGAGAATCCCAGGGACGGGGAAGCCTGGTGGGCTGCCGTCTCAGGGGTTGCACAGAGTTGGACATGACTGAAGCGACTTAGCAGCAATAGCAGCAGCAGCAAACCTAATAAACTACTAGATATACTTTTAAAGTCTTCTAAATATTTACTAAACTCTCTTTTCTGTTTATATCTCAGTATCATTTCATAATTTTGTCAATTTTCTTCTCTTGATGTTCAGTTGCTAAGTTGCATCCAACTCTTTGCGACCCCACAGACTGCAGCACACCTCTTTTCCCTGTCTCCTGGAGCTTGCTCAAATGTATCTAGCAGCTCATTTTTCAATTGTAATTTTTGTTGAATGCATTTTTAAAGTATTTATTCATTAGTTTGTTGAAGACATTCACTGCTTGCAATGAATGGGTTGTAAGTATCTGAGGTCTCTTCTGTGAGTAAAAGTTTACTCTGGTAACATCAATTTTGGGAAATGAGAAAACATAGTCATTTGCTATTCTTTTGACAAAGTAACCACATGGATACTTTTTACATAAAAGGCATTTCAATATTATCTGAAATGATATTTCTAGAATTTGATAATTAATAACTCATGTAGTAATCCAGCAGTTGTCTAAGTAATTCTGAGGAACCTCCAAGACCATTTCAATAGCCCCAAACCATAGTTAGAATCACTGTATTCATTGCCACACACTCATGGGGGAAAAAAATCAGTCCACTTAAGGGTTTTGCCTTTTCATACTGTTCATGGGGTTCTCAAGGCAAGAATACTGAAGTGGTTTGCCATTCCCTTCTCCTGTAGACCACATTCTGTCAGACATCTCCAGCATGACCCGTCTGTCTTGGGTAGCCCCACAGGGCATGGCTTAGTTTCATTGAGTTAGACAAGGCTGTGGCCCATGTGATCCACACATCCTGGAATGTGAAGTCAAGTGGGCTTTAGGAAGCATCACTATGAACAAAGCTAGTGGAGGTGATGGAATTCCACTTTAGCTATTTCAAATCCTGAGAGATGATGCTGTGAAGGTGCTGCACTCAATATGCCAGCAAATTTGGAAAACTCAGCAGTGGCCACAGGATTGGAAAAGGTCAGTTTTCATGCCAATCCCAAAGAAAGGCAATGCCAAAGAATGCTCAAACTACAGCACAATTGCACTCATCTCACACACTAGTAAAGTGATGCTTAAAATTCTCCAAGCCAGGCTTCAGCAATACGTGAACCATGAACTTCCTGATTTCAAGCTGGTTTTAGAAAAGGCAGAGGAACCAGAGATCAAATTGCCAGCATCTGCTGGATCATCAGAAAAGCAAGAGAGTTCCAAAAAAAAAACACATCTATTTCTGCTGTATTGACTATGCCAAAGCCTTTGACTGTGTGAATCACAATAAACTGTGGAAAATTCTGAAAGAGATGGGAATACCAGACCACCTAACCTGCCTCTTGAGTAACCTGTATACAGGTCAGGAAGCAACACTTAGAGCTGGACATGGAACAACAGACTGGTTCCAAATAGGGAAAAGTGTACATCAGACTGTATATTGTCATCCTGCTATTTTAACTTATATGCAGAGTACATCATGAGAAATGCTGGGCTGGATGAAGCCCAAGCTGGAATCAAGTTTGCCAGGAAAAATATCAATAACCTCAGATATGCAGATGACACCACCCTTATGGCAGAAAGTGAAGAAAAACTAAAGAGCCTCTTGATGAAAGTGAAAGAGGAAAGTTAAAAAGTTGGCTTAAAGCTCAACATTCAGGAAACTAAGATCATGGCGTCCGGTCCCATCACTTCATGACAAATAGATGGGGAAACAGTGGAAACAGTGGCTGACTTTATTTTTCTGGGCTCCAAAATCACTGCAGATGGTGATTGCAGCCATGAAATTATAAGACACTTACTGTTTGGAAGGAAAGTTATAACCAACCTAGACAGCATATTAAAAAGCAGAGACATTACTTTGCCAACAAAGGTCCATCTACTCAAGGCTATGGTTTTTCCAGTGGTCATGTATGGATGTGAGAGTTGGACTATAAAGGAGCACCAAAGAACTGATGCTTTTGAACTGTTGTGTTGGAGAAGACTCCTGAGAGTCCCTTGGACTGAAAGGAGATCCAACCAGTCTATCCTAAAGGAGATCAGTCTGGGTGTTCATTGGAAGGACTGATGCTGAAGCTGAAACTCCAATGCTTTGGCCACCTGATGTGAAGAGCTGACTTATTGGAAAAGACCCTGATGCTGGGAAAGATTGAGGGCAGGAGGAGAAGGGGATGACAGAGGATGAGATGGTTGTATGGCATCACCAACTCAATGGACATGGGTTTGGGTGGACTCTGGGAGTTGGTGATGGACAGGGAGGCCTGGTGTGCTGCAGTTCATGGGGTTGCACAGAGTCGGACATGACTGAGCGACTGAACTGATCTAAGGGTTTTGGAGTACTAAAAATTTATTTTATTAAATCTCACCCTATAAATATTTTATGTAATGAAATGGGAAGGACACAACAAAGCACTTCTGAATAGCAAAGACAAGGGTTGTCTGGAGGAAACGCGTGAGTGCAAGCTGTTTAATCTGAAGCCTGAACTAGTCATTAACCTGTCAGCTAATCTTGAAGAAACTAATACCCGCACATTTTACTATACTATCAAAGATTTGCACAATTATTTGCAATGATAGTGTTTATCAACTTAATAGCCAAATGGATTTTCTTTATATGCTTTAACAAGAACAAAACCTTAGCAGATTAGGTACAGAAGCAGGTATGAGAATTGAACTATCTTATATCATATGCTAAAGGGATTTAGTCTTCATATTAACATTTTGTATTGGAAGATATCCTTTTCTATAAAAATATTCTAAAATTCAATGGGTTTATTTTTGTTTTTAATTTATTTTTAATTAAAGATAATTGCTTTACAATGTTGATGGTTTCTGCCATACAGTGTGGATCAGTGATAAGTATACATGTATTCCCTACCCCTTGAACCTCCCTTCCACCTCCCACTCCATCCTACTCTAGGTTGTCACAGAACACTATGTTGAGCTCCCTGCTGCAAATTCTCACTGGCTATCTACTTTACATATGGTAATGTATATGTTTCAATGCTTCTCTCTCAATTTGTCCCACCCCTTCCTTTCCCTGCTATGTCCACAAGTCTGTTCTCTGTGTCTATGTCCCTATTACTGCCCCACAAATAGGTTCATCAGTGCAATTTTTCTAGATTCCATATATACTTGTTGATATACAATAGCCTATTACACAAAGTGAGGTAAGTCAGGAAGAGAAAAGCAATGAGTTTATTTTTGTTTAAAATGAATAAATATCTTTTAGAGTTCTTAGTTTGAATTTCTAAGAAGGTAAATGTTAAGGACTTTAGCCTACAAAAATAAAAGCTCTTTTGGGCTCTGAATAATTTTTAAGGATCTTAAAGTGTCCTGATTGTATCAAACAATTTCATTGATAGAAATATATCTCCTTTTGTATCAGTCTACAAACTGTGACCCTGCCAGAGTTTTCCATTTTCCCATAAATTCTATCTTTAATTGATTAGTAAATTAAAATCAAACTCATTTTTAAAAGAAATTTCAAAAAATCATTTTATGAGTTGTTCATTCATTCACCTATTAGATATTTGTCACTTGCCTCCAATGCGTCAGACCTGGCACCACTGTTAATCTTGTATGACCTTCTTTCAGCTTTATCCAGATGTTCTTTGTTACATCATAGTCTGCATTCCCGTTTCCATGTCTGTTTCTCCATTTGACTCTTAATTCACTAGTGATCCTGACATCAGCACTGACTATAATATTTGGTACACAGTAATATGTATCCAATTTCTTGGAACAGTATCCTAATTACTATAAGTTAGTCCCATTTTTCCACAAAGGTTTTGTAATAAACTTTCATAGACAGTAATTCACATTAGATCTAGTAGGTTTGTTGAAACTAAGAAAAGCTGGTAACAGAAATATGAAATGATTTATCACTACATTTAAATGAAGTTTAAAGCATGATATTTATGTCTCTGGCTACAAAATAGTATATCTATTTTGGATCTACAGTCATGTAGAAAGTTAGATGTAACCATAGAAGCAGGGATTATGGTGATGGGACCACAAGGCAAGGGATGTTGGCAGCCACCAGATGCTAGATGAAGCAAAGAAGATATTCTCCTCTAGAGACTCTAGAAGGGATGTAGCCCTTCTGACACCTGGATTTCCACCCAGTGAAACTGATTTCAAACTCTAAGCTATAGAACCATAAAAGAATGTGTTTCAAGCCGTCAACTTTGATAATGTTATAGCAATCATAGTAAAATAATGCAAATAAGAATAAATAAAATTCTATATACCCTAAAAGGTACTTAAGAGGTGGTAACTTAAAGCTTATTCAGATATACTTTTATCTGTTTTGAAGCTGCCTCTAATGCAAAATTATAAATTCTACTGAAAAGTCCATACTTTTAAATATATTGAAAAATTTGCTTTTACTCAAATAGACTATAGGTTTCTCTAGAGTTTTTCAAGTGAAAAAAATAGTAGTACTTCAGAACTTTCTTTAGTTTCTGAATTTTAAAAGTATGTTTTCATGGAACTGAATATATTCTTGATCATTCATTAAAAGGGCAATGTATTCATGGCAAGTGGTTAACAAGACTTTTAATTCTTTTGTTTTCTCATTCTGCACTATAGTTACAATACAATATGACAAACCTCACCCCAAATTTTATTTTATAACTTCAGTCCTATATAAATGATCTGAAATCACATTAAGATACCACTTTAGACCCACTGGGATGACTAAAGGACTGACACCTGTTGGAATCGTCACACATTGCTTGTGGAATTGGAAAATACTAAAGGCATATTGGGAAAGACCATCACAGTTGTGAAAAATGTTATACATAGTTACACAATGACACAACAATAATACTTCGAAGCATATACCCAAGATATCTGAAAATATATATCTGTTCACTAAAATGGTATACAGATGTTCATAGCAGCATTATTCATAGTAGTCATGAGCTACAAACAAAGCAAATGTCTGTCAACCAATGAGTGGAAAAATAAAATGTGTTTTATCCATACAATGGAATACTATTTGGCAATAAAAAGGAATAATGTTGATACAAGCTCCAACATGCTCGGAATGCTTGAGAAATTATGCCAAGCAGAAAGGGCCAGTCCCAGAGGACATCATATTGTATGATTCCATTTATATGAACTATCAGAACAGGCAAATCCAGAAATAAAAGGTAGGTTAGTGATTGCCAAGGACTGGAATGAACAAGATGGAATGACTTCTGACTGATAATAAGTATTGGGTTTCCTTTTGAAGTGATGAAAATGTCCTTAAATTAGAAAATGTTGGTGGTTGTACAACTCAGCATACCAAAAGCCATAAAATTACACATTAAAAGAGTGAATTGTATGATAATCATAGCTTAAAGCTGTTACTTATAAAACAGGAATGATCTTGCTGCAACTAAATACTTAACTTCATTTGTCCTACTAAAAATTCAAGAAAAAATTTTCAAAACATTTGTCATTCTCTTCTGGGGCCATCTCATCTTGATTCTGAGGTTGGGAAGAAATCATATATATTTGTCTGATTTGATAAGGCAGGCACAAATTCCACTGGATGCTGAGTCTATTAGGGAGGACAGAGTTCTAGTTTTATGGAGACAATTTGTTTTGTTTTAAAGGGAAGTGAGTGGAAAAAACAGAAGGTAGAGTTGTCAGCACGACCAAGTCATTATCACCCTCCCCACATATAACAAATGAGAAAAGTGAAATTAAGAAGTTAAATAACTTGCTCAAAGAAGCGTAGCTGGCAAATGATTAAACCAAGATTGCAATCTTGGATAGGAATTCTCAAATACTTAGATTATAAAATGCCAATGTTTTTGAATTATGAAGATGGCTATTATACTAGCTAATACATAGATAATATTGTGTAGTTGCTAAGTCCTCTCCAACTCTTTTGCCACCCCATAGACTATACTTTGTAGCTAAAACTCTTGAAGAATTTCACCTTCATTCAGCCATTTGGTTCTCATAACACTAAGGGGTATAGATTCTACCATATCATTATCTCTATTACTGGTGAGGAAATTACAGCACAGAGAGGATGAATAACTAGATTCAAAGTAACTGCTATGGAATGTAAACCCAAACAATCTGACTCCAGACCTTATGTTCTTCATCTCTATGTTCTGCTTTTTTAGTAATTGTCAATTACTCAAATAATCTATTTGAGTAATTGAATGCCCACATTTTATGACTGTCTTCTACTACTTACTTTATTGTAGAAACTTTAAATCTATTATAAAAAGTTAAAAATATGTAGTTTCCTCTCTGTGAAGTGAAGTCAAAGTCACTCGGTTCAGTTCAGTTCAGTTCAGTCGCTCAGTCGTGTCCGACTCTTTGCGACCCCATGAATCGCAGCACGCCAGGCCTCCCTGTCCAGCACCATCTCCCAGAGTTCACTCAGACTCACGTCCACCGAGTCAGTGATGCCATCCAGCCATCTCATCCTCTGTCGTCCCCTTCTCCTCCTGCCCTCAATCCCTCCAAGCATCAGAGTCTTTTCCAATGAGTCAACTCAGCATGAGGTGGCTAAAGTACTGGAGTTTCAGCTTTAGCATCATTCCCTCCAAAGAAATTCCAGGGCTGATTTCCTTCAGAATGGACTGGTTGGATCTCCTTATAGTCCAAGGGACTCTCAAGAGTCTTCTCCAACACCACAGTTCAAATGCATCAATTCTTCGGTGCTCAGCTTTCTTCACAGTCCAATTCTTACATCCATACATGACCACAGGAAAAACCATAGCCTTGACTAGACGGACCTTTGTTGGCAAAGTAATGTCTCTGCTTTTCAATGTGCTATCTAGGTTGGTCATAACTTTTCTTCCAAGGGGTAAGTGTCTTTTAATTTCATGGCTGCAGTCACCATCTGCCGTGATTTTGGAGCCCCGCAAAATAAAGTCTGACAGTGTTTCCACTGTTTCCCTATTTCCCATGAAGTGATGGGACCAGATACCATGATCTTAGTTTTCTGAATGTTGAGTTTTAAGCCAACTTTTTCACTCTCTTTCACTTTCATCAAGAGGCTTTTTAGTTCCTCTTCATTCAGTCACGTCCAACTCTTTGTGACCCCATGGACTATATTCTCCAGGCTAAAATACTGGAGTGGGTAGCCGTTCCCTTCTCCATGGGATCTTTCTAATCCAGGGATCCAACCCAGGTCTCCCTCAAAGCAGGTGGATTCTTTACCAGCTGAGCCACCAGAGAAGCCCAACAATTCCTCTCTGTACATATCCAAATTTATCCATCACTCAAGTACAAATGCACAAAACTTCTATAAAGACTTTTATGATTTCTAAACCAAGTGTAAATTGCCCCTCTCTAAAATCCTGTCTTAATTTAGTTGTTTCAACTACTCATTTCAACACTGAAGTTGATTTGTTTGGGTTCATACTTACCTTTTTCTGATAGACCGTTCCCTTAAGGAGCTTACAATCTATGTATAACTGAACCTTGTAGTGAATACTCAATACATATTGAGAAATAGAAAGTGTGTGAATGGACTGAATGACATTTCCAGTCATGATATCAGTGTGTAAATGAATGTATTATTTTGTTACTTCCTCTGAACAAGAAAAGGAAATTTTCTAGTGTTAGTATTGTATTCTCTAGAACCAGCTTTAATCATAGTAGATTTATGCACTGAAGTTACTAGTAAATCCCTTTTAGTATTGATCCTGTTAGAATAGTGAGTGACTGGACAATTTCAGTCTTGTAAGGTAGAACATTTAGCAGTGACATGTCAGAAGGACCTGTGCTCTATTAGAAGTAGCAGCAGATTTATTCCAGCATTTATCTAGTTTATGCAGAATTGCTAGTCTCTTTTATCCTGTATATGACAGATTCATGCTTCTCTACATGTTTATTTCTAGATGAAGGGAGTTTTGAGGTCAATTTTCAGATTGTTAGAGAAGCTGCTGAGTTAAACTGATGAATGTTCGGGGTACTGTAACACTGTCTAAAATGCATTTTTTCTTCCATTAGCATATTTTAAAATGAGAAATGAACCTTTTAGAAATGGGCAGGTTCAGAAATAGCAGATTATGACCGGGCTAGTTACACGAATCCAATTCCCTTGTAAATAAATGGAATCTTCAAAAATCAACAGTCTGAACTGATTTAAAGTCAACTGGAGTAAAAGCAACAGTTGCTATTTATTTGCTGATTATTATGTTCTAGATACTACCCTGGGTGGTTTAGCTCACAATTTTTGCAACATCCAGAAAGAAAAATAGCAGAACCTTTTGGAAATCAGGAAAATAAGGTTCAATGTTGTGTGCGCTTACTTGCCCAAAGAGGTCAAAGTGAAAAGGCAGAATTCCAGCCAATATCATAACTAATTCTGTGCTTAATATGGCCTTTTCACTATATCACAATGTTTTTAAATAATGTTTGCTTACTTTTACCATAAATATAATTTTTTGAAGATTTATTTTGATGTAGAACCATTTTTTAAAGTCTTTATTGAATTTGTTACAAATTCTTTCTATTTTATGTTTTATTTTTTTGGCCACAAAGCATGTGGAGGCTTAGCTCCCTGACCAGAGATCATTTCATACCCCCTCTATAGGAAGGTGAAGTCTTAACCACTGAACCACCAGGGAAATCTCACCATAAATATAATTTTGAAACAGTTTTTGGTGGGAATTACAATACATAACTTTGATTGTATAATCCAGTCCTTGATTATATGTAATCTAATAATTTGTGTTCTATTAAACACATTTTATTCTCAAGATTCTAGGTATGATAGAGCTGTAATTTCCTTTTACCATTACCTGTTTTCACTTTTGACACTTAAGGTTGGTTGACTCCAGGGACTGGCAATAACATTGTCTGTGTAGACTTGACAACCAAGAAGAGTAAGATCACTCCATCTATAGACAATGTTAATTCATTCAATAACTATTTATTGACAATCTAATGAATGCTTATGTATCAGGCACTCTTTTTAGGGTCCATCATATTTGTATTCAAGGAGCTCACAAGCCTCAGAGAGAGAAAACAGATACTTATTAAATAACGAGTACTTACAGTATGTCAGGAGTTGCAAAGCTATGTCTTAACTATGTGATTCCAAGCAGGTTCTAGATTTTAAAATATTTCAAGGGCTTTTAATATAAAAGACAGCAATATAGTTTATCTTAGTAGTATCAATTTAGTTGTAGGATTTTATACAATTTATTTCATATTTATAAACCTCAGCTTTCCTATTAAATGATAATTAACTGAATTCATAAGCCTGTTAAAATTAAATGAAGTAATGCTTGTGACTGAAACATGCTAAGCAGTTGATAAAGGTTTGCAAACATGTTATTCTCTTTTTGCAGAATCAAAATGCACATTGTGATTTAAGAAGTGAATTCTGCAGTAACATAGCTCTATTTAAACTTGTTTAATCCAGTCTCACTTAACTATGATACATTTTTTTCATATAATATTTATAATAACATGCATAATTATTATTTAAAAGAACACATTTTGGAAAATGCTGATGTAATGATATTCAAATGTCTGAATGTAAAATGAAAAAAAGAATGTCTATATTACATAATATGTAGATACATTTATAATAATTTTCATAATAATTTACACTCTTAAAAGGTCTTGATATTTAGTTTAGTGGTCAAGAAAAATAGTTGATGGCATAAAATCTTGGGTTTAATTTCTGGTGATTTATTAATTGTGGGGTTTTGAGAAATATTAGGTCTCTCTGAAGCCTCAATTGTAAAACTGGGAAGATATAATACCCGTAGAGGTGTAGACAAGTGAAATAATGGAAGAAATATGTATTGTATAATGCCTAACATAAAAGTTCCTCAAAAAATTTAGCTGCTGACATTACTAGAAATTTCATCACTGTTTTAATGACTACTTTTAGAGTATTGACATGACCTATTCAAAATATTGATACTTTCACAATTTATAGTATTGTCACTTTCTATTATATGTGTACTATATATATTATATAATTCTAATATTATGTATTGATAAGTTAAGTGGCCTAATAGAAATATCAGCGTTAGTCCGTGGAACGGAACACAAAATATCAATTCTCTAGCTCTTTTCTCTGTGTGCAGTTATATAGATCATTCCCAGTTTTGTATTATTAGAGAGAAGTGACATTTTCCCAGGATTGTTTTTCATGACATGGTGCTAACTTTTGCTGACTCTTATAATCTGGTTTGGTACTGAAGAGATATTCTAATAAAAGAACAATTTGTTTTTCCTTTTGTAATTATACAAATATCATCAACACTCTTAACCTAAATTTAAAATTCTATTCTTTCCTCTCCTAAAAGCAACCCATAGGAGCTTATCTATTAATGTTAAATATGAAAAAATCCTAAGTGTTAACACCACTGACTTTCTGATGCAAGAATGGTATAAGGGAATATCATCAGTGGTGTGTAAATTGTAGATTACTTTTTTTTTTCCAGTTTCATCCAGTGGTTTTACACTGATCCAGCTGGAACCTCCCTTCATTCGTTTCCTTTGTTGACAAGGGCTGTGTGATGCAGATAGCTTACAAAAGATAAGGGTAATGAGTGCTCAGGGAACAGGACAAAGCAGGGAGAGATCAAGCCTTGACCACTGTATCCCTGGTACACTTCTTAACACTGGAGCTAACTGAGATCATTCTTAAGAAAAAAAAAAAAAAAAAAAGCTTGCCAGCTGCTTCCAAATGGGAAGTCAGCAGCACCTGCTCTCCTACCAGTGAATCAGTTCTTTCAGTTAGCTGCTGATTGAACACTTTATGAGACTTTTTTTAAAAAGAAATTAAGATGTTGGGAGGGACAAAAAAATCTTTCTGCATAAGAAAACAGTGAATAAGGGTTTATGTTTTGTATCTTTAAAACTACTGAATTTGAGTGGACTGAGGTAACGTCCCAGTTCTGGGCAAATGTGTATAAGCATTTGGGAAGGTAATAGAATTTTCATTATATTCTGAAATTGCCTAGAAAACAAAACAAAAATAGTGTTGAGACCCCTTAGCTTCTTTTCAAATCAAGAGAGTGAGGCCTACTATGCTGTTAATAAAGGCATTTTATTATGCAAATACTTCCCCCTCACCAAACATTTAAGTAAACATTTCTACAGAACATTGTTCCAAGTGCTATTTGCTTTCCCACTGACTTTTAAGGATACTTGTAAAACACCATGTTGGTTTGCATTATTTTCTTTAGAAAAATATCTGAAATTCAATAGCTATTTTAGCATTGTGCTCTCCATTTATTGCATTCCCAAGTGTCATTCAAAAGCAGTACCTGGGACTCATTTGGCATTTAGAATACTCATGCTTGATCATGAAGTGACAATAAGTTGAGTGAATTTTTGTTTCCTTTCAAAGATGTTTTCAATAGTTTTTGAAAAAAGTTATCAGATTTAGTGAGAAAAATGCAGGAACTGTGGAAATATGAGGCAAGTAAAATGTTCAATAGTATTTTCCCCTAACATTTATTTATTTAAACATATTAAAGTAGGCTATATGGGAATACACATGAACAAGATGCAAACTTTACCCTCAAAATATATAGTATAGTAGGAAGGATAAAATGTTAATAATAACTATGTAAGATGTTAAGAGTTACAAAGAAGATATAAATAAAATCTTATGAGAGCACAGAAAAGGGTGGGATTATTTTTCAGTTGTAAATAATGAGGCATGTGTCTTATAGTAGGTGCGTGAATAAATAAACTGGTACATCCAGACAATGAAATATTATTCAGCACTAAAGAAATGAGGTATCAAACCATGAAAAGACATGAAGGAAACTTAAAGGCATATTGTTAAGTGAAAGAAGCCAATCTGAAAGGGCTACATCCTGTATGATTCCAACCAGATGACAGTCTGAAAAGGTAAATCTATAGAGGTGATCAGAGGTTGCCAAGGGTTAGGGATAGAGGGATGAATAGGTGCACAGAGGAGTTTTAGGACAGTGAAAATACTCTGTAGGAAAATATGATGATGGGTACATGTCATTATAAATGTGTCCAAAACTAAGAAAAATATAATACCGAGTGTGAATTGTAAGGCAGGCTGTGGTTTGTCTGACCACAATTTGTCAATGTAGTTTCATCATTTGTAACAATATTCCATCCTGGTGGGAATGCTGTGCTTGTGTGGAGGGCTTCCCAGGTGGCTCAGTGGTAAATAATCCATCTTCCAAGGCAGGAGACGCAGGTTTGAACCTGGATTCAGGAAGATTCCCTGGAGAAGGAAATGGAAACCTTCTCTAGGATTCTTGTCTGGGAAATCCCATGGACAGAGGCCTGGCAGGCTATAGTTTATGGGGTTGCAAAGAGTTGGACACATCTTTGTGACTAAACAACAACAAATTCATGTGTGGAGCCAAGAGAAATATGGGGAATCTCTATACTTTTCTCTCAGTTTTTTCTGTGAACTTAAAACTGCTCTAAGTAATATTTTTAAAACAGTAAGTCATGCTTGGGAGATAGAATTATTGCTTAGCCTGGAAGGAGCAGTATTTTTCCTTAGAGGTTTAAGATAGGCTCCTCAGAAGATCTCTCTAAAACAGAAAAAGTCTATCCTAGAAAAATATTGTCATCTCATCAAAATTATGATTTTTTTCACCTAGTCAAAATGAGGAGAAGTCCATCACAGAATGATGGAAGAGTCCATGCTTAGGATGGATTTAAGAAGTACCAAATGTACCTTGGAAATACAGTGATACTGGAATTTGGGACAGAATTAGTGCTATGCAGATAAATGTTTAATTTCTGTCTTTGGTGAAAGAAAACCCACTTCACAGTGCTTGTCTTTTTTTTTTTGGTGTAAATATTCTTACTTTGACAGATATCAAGCTATCAGTGCAGATATTATATCACTGAACATAGGGGAAAAAAGACACACACATAATTAGCTCTTCTGTGTGTATTGTGGTCTTCAGGATGCCACTGAACCAAACCCTGAGATTAGACTGTGGGCACACTTAAATTTCACTACTTTGTAGACTGAACTCTGTTCTATGCTTAATACATAAGCACTGAAATTTAAGAGCAGGTGAATAATATGACTTTTAATAGCGGTCAGGTTTTAAGTTGTGATTATGTGATTGGCCTGAAAAATACGCAGGTATAAAAGGCCTAAGAATGATACACAGGAAAAAAAAATAGCTAATTAGGTATGTACAGTGAGAAAAAGGAAGACATCAAAGATGAATATTCTAATGCTATCATTTAAGTATTCTTGTGTTAAATTGCCTATATATCCAGAATTCTTTTTTGTTTCCTGGTTCAGTCTGTTCCTGAAAACTGCTTTACATTTTTTCTCAATAACTGCTTCATAAGTCTGTATGACAGTTGGGATTGTGGAGTAGGTATATCAATTACTGTCACTGAATCTACATTTTTAGAAACTAGTGAGAGCAGCCAATGCTATCAAAAGACAGAATTAAGATTCATCTAGAAAAGGGGGGAAACTGATACTGACACCGTGTATGCTTGTGAGGAATTTGTTAAGAACTGTATGGAAAAGCACTTACCATGCAAATATGAATAAGGTTGCAAGTATGAATAAGGTAAATAATTATTAAGAGGCAAATAATGATAATTAAAAATGTTTTCTTGGCTGTGTTGAACGGGCAGGATGGTAAAAGTGAGATTTAATTGCATACTTTCATTCAATTTTATTGCCTGAAGAATCTTTGCAGCATGGAAATTCCTCATCTCCACTGGAAAGCTAAGAAATCTGACTAATGGAGCAGAGTATGCCTTCTAAAGTCACATAAGTCAGTACCAAAGCTTCAATCAGAATTAGATTGGGTAACTTACATGTCCTGTTTTGCTTTCCACCACAGCCATGAAATTAAAAGATGCTTACTCCTTGGAAGAAAAGTTATGACCAACCTAGATAGCATATTGAAAAGCAGAGACATTACTTTGCCAACAAAGGTCTGTCTAGTCAAGGCTATGGTTTTTCCAGTGGTCATGTATGGATGTGAGAGTTGGACTGTGAAGAAGGCTGAGCACCGAAGAATTGATGCTTTTGAACTGTGGTGTTGGAGAAGACTCTTGAGAGTCCCTTGGACTGCAAGGAGATTCATCCAGTCTATTCTGAAGGAGATCAGCCCTGGGATTTCTTTGGAGGGAATGATGCTAAAGCTGAAACTCCAGTACTCTGGCCACCTCATGTGAAGAGTTGACTCATTGGAAAAGACTCTGATGCTGGGAGGGATTGAGGGCAGGAGGAGAAGGGGACGACAGAGGATGAGATGGCTGGATGGCATCACTGACTCGATGGACGTGAGTCTGAGTGAACTCCGGGAGTTGGTGATGGACAGGGAGGCCTGGCGTGCTGCAATTCATGGGGTTGCAAAGAGTTGGACACAACTGAGCGACTGAACTGAACTGAACAACTGTTTAAATAATAAAGTAAGAGTGAAAGTGGTAAAAGTTCTAAAATTTTTAAAAAGCACAATAAATCAAAACTATTAGTCAAGAAGAGCAGTATGGAGTCACTCTTCTAAGCCATATTGTTACTATTACCCCAAGAGCATCATGGTACTTGCTCTGCACTCTCACTTCTACAATTCACCTGTTATAATTTGATAAGTTTCAGCTTATTTGAACAATTCTAACCTGACTAACAATAATGAGGTGATTTACATGGTACTTTCCATCTGCATTCTCCACTCCAGCCCTGAATATTGGTGCCAGTAATGTCACCATATGTGAGGATTTGGGGGGAGGCTTGCATATATGAATTGGGTTCTTGAAGCTTCTGGGAAAATATCTTAATGAGCTAAGGGAAAAAATAGTTATTGAAAACAAAATATTTTCTTTGTCACTGACAGAATTAAAAAATGGTATTTTTTTTTAACTTTTGGGGGTTGATATCTGTTTCTACTCATATATAACTATCTTAAAATATGGGGGTTGATATCTGTTTCTACTCATATATAACTATCTTAAAATATAAAAATTTGCATTCACCTACCAAATACCTGGTTATGTTATGCCTGAGTGCGGGTGTGGAATGGTGGTAGAGATAAGGGTATATATGTTGACACAAACTTCCCTAAACCATTAAGTATCACCTAAACCACAGTATTAAATTAAAAAAAAATTAAGGAATATACTTGATTCATACCCATATCTAGATACTAGCAAGTTTCAAATGAGGTGCTTGATAAATAACCACAGAAGTTGAAAATACAGTCATTAAGTTTTAGAAGATTATAGATTGTTGTGGCTTTCCCAATGGCCCAGACAGTAAAGAATCTGACTGCAAAGTAGGAGACCTGGGTTAGATCCCTGAGTCTGGAAGATTCCCTGGAGAAGAGAATGGCTACTTACTCCAGTATTCTTGCCTGGAAAATCCCTTGGAGAGAGGAACCTGGTGGGCTACAGTCCATGGGGTTGCAAAGAGCTGGACACAACTGAGTGAATAACACTTTGAGACTGTTGAAGATGTTTTATGTGTTTGTTTCTTGACTGCATTAAATAAGTGAAGGGAATGGTAGGAAAATGGGATATTAAATAATTTTAAACATACTCTAAATTAATAAACATATTTTCCAGAAGCCCATTGAGTAATTCTATAACTTTTCTAGAATCTGAGTGGATAAAGATATTTGAAAGAATCAGAATGTTAAAACATGCTACTGTAAACATGGTCATCATTCTACTTATTTCCAAGTTCCTATTTATTCTTTACCACTTAGGGTTTCATTCCCAAAGATCAGTTCTCTCTTGGTATTAAAGTTGTTCCCTGGCAGAAATGCAGTGGTTAGGGGAGACATTAACATGTCTTTTCTTACTAGTCTAGGTCAGTGCTTTAGTGCATGTTGTGTCAGAGAAGGAAATGGCAACCCACTCCAGTACTCTTACCATGGAAAATCCCATGGACGGAGGAGCCTGGTAGGCTGCAGTCCATGGGGTCTCTAGGAGTCAACATGACTGAGCGACTTCACTTTCACTTTTCACTTTCATGCTTTGGAGAAGGAAATAGCAACCCACTCCAGTGTTCTTGCCTAGAGAATCCCAGGGACGGGGGAGCCTGGTGGGCTGCTGTCTATGGGGTCACACAGAGTCGGACATGACTGAAGTGACTTAGCAGCAGCAGTGTGGCGCCAGGCTTCCTGGATTTGATTTTCAGCTTCATAGCTTAAATCACTTTCAGCTTCAGCTGTGTGATTTAAGACAAATTACTTAAACCCTAAGCATTCATTTTCTCTTTGGGGGAAAATAATAAGAAAATAGTTACCTCTTCTATAAGGAATGTGGTGAAAGTTAAAGAATTCAGTTCACTCAATTCATTCAGTAAAAACTAAATAAGTACCATTATTATTACCAAAATACAAAAGTATACAGCCAACCTGTGAGCAGTTTCTGACCAAGAATTAAGTGGTTTTGTACCATTTATTTATTTTTAAATATAATGTATTTATTTTAATTGGAGGTTAATTACTTTACAATATTGTATTGGTTTTATCATAGATCAATATGAATCCTCCACGGGTATACACGTGTTCTCCATCCCAAACCCCCCTTCCTCCTCCCTCCCTGTACCATCCCTCTCAGTTGTCCCAGTGCACCAGCCCCAAGCAACCAGTATCATGCATCCAACTTGGACTGGCGATTCGCTTCATATATGATATTATACATGTTTCAATGCCATTCTCCCAAATCATCCCACCCTCTCCCTCTCCCACAGAGTCCAAAAGACTGTTCTGTACATCAGTGTCTCCTTTGCTGTCTCCATTTAAAAGACACATCAGGTATCTAGGTCTGCTACTGTGCCTGCGAGCTATGGTTGTGACTCATTTGTCTTCTCATTTAGAATCTGATTCTAGTTTTGCCTTTTGCTGAATCATCCCCAACACTGTCTACAAATTTACTAAGCATATCATGGTTTTGGGAATTGTAGTGAAAACTTTAAAGGTCCTATAGAAGAATCATGTTTAAAAATCCTGCTCACCTCTTATCTAAGCCTCACCTTATCCCTCAAATTCTGCTCCAAGAAAGGGTTATAAAACCAGCATCACTGGCAATTTTGTCCTTTCCCAGGAAGTTACCCCCAGAGAACCAGAATCTCCTCACCATCTTTATAATACTAAGTAATTAAGACTAGATCCATTGTCTACCTTTAAACTTCTATATACTTTACCAACCATTTTCTGCTCCCCCAGCAAAAGAAACTTCCAGTGGCAGAATTATTTATAATTGACTAACAGCTATATAAAACTTTTCTCCTCTTTCCTCCTCTCCCTCCCTTGCTCCATTTATTTTGATTTATATTCATTTATGTTAGGCAAATATTTTCCGAAAAAAATCCTTCTCCAACCTGTAACTCATAGACTTCTTATTTGTTAAAGAAACGAACATGAATCAGGACTGGAATTTGTTTTATGAAGAAATTGGGAATGGAGACTTCATTTCAGTAAAACAAGGAAAGTGTCTTTATGAATGTGACACATACTATTTCTGAACTAGAGGGCCCATTGTTACTTAAGACCATGTGTATCATTCAGTAGGTTATAAGTAGATTAGATTTCATAGATTTGAGCACTTAGCATTCATATCCTCAAAAGATCTACTTAGCATATCCTTATAAGTTGTATTAACATTGAAACTACCTTCTTAGATCAGTCTCTGTACATAAACCACCTTGTATTCAGTAAAAGGAAACAGCTATAATTAATCAATTGTCTTAAGTTACCAGGAACATTAATATATTTCCACACATACACACAAAAAATCAGTTCTTAGCACTCTATGCCTTCAGAAAAGATGGATTTGTTAAGAGTTTACAGATACTGGTAATCAGAATGTGGCTTTTTAATTGCTAGGTACCAGAGATCAAACTGCCAACATCTTTTGGATTATCGAAAAAACAAGAGTTCCAGAAAAACATCTATTTCTGCTTTATTGACTATGCCAAAACCTTTGACTGTGTGGATCACCACAAACTGTGGAAAATTCTTAAATATCAGAGCACATGATCTACCTCTTGAGAAATGTGTATGCAAGTCAGGAAGTAATAGTTAGAACTGGACATGGAACAACAGACTAGTTCCAAATAGGGAAAGGAGTATGTCAAGGCTGTATACTGTCACCCTGCTTATTTAACTTATATATAAAAAGTACATTATGAGAAATGCTGGGCTGGATGAAGCACAAGCTGGAATCAAGGTTGCAGGGAGAAATATCAATAACCTCAGATACCTGGATGATACCACCCTTATGGCAGAAAGCAAAGAACAACTAAAGAGCCTCTTGGTGAAAGTGAAAGAGGAGAGTGAAAAAGTTGGCTCAACATTCAGAAAAGTAAGATCATGGCTTCTGGTCCCATCACTTCATGGCAAATAGATGGGGAAACAGTGGAAACAGTGACAGACGTAATTTTGGGGGGGCTCCAAAATCACTGCAGATGGTGACTGCAGCCATGAAAATAAAAGACACTCACTCCTTGGAAGGAAAGTTATGGCCAACCTAGACAGCTTATTAAAAAGCAGAGACAACAAAAGTCCATCTAGTCAAGGCTATGGTTTTTCCAGTAGTCATGTATGGATGTGAGAGTTGGACTGTAAAGAAAGCTGAGTGCAGAAGAATTGATGCTTTTGAACTGTGGTGTTGGAGCAGACTCTTGAGAGTCCCTTGGACTGCAAGGAGATCCAACCAGCTCATCCTAAAGGAAATCGGTCCTGAATGTTCATTGGAAGGACTGATGCTGAAGCTGAAATTCCAATACTTTGGCCACCAGATGCGAAGAGCTGACTCATTTGAAAAGACCCTGATGCTGGGAAAGATTTAAGGCAGGAGGAGAAGAGGACAACAGAGGATGAGATAGTTGGATGGCATCACCGACTCAATGGACATGAGTTTGAGTAGGCTCCAGGAGTTGGTGATGGACAGGGAGGCCTGGCGTGCTGCAGTCTATGTGGTGGTAAAGAGTCAGATACGACTGAGTGACTGGACTGAACTGAACCAGAGTTATTATGATAACACCTTGAACCATAGCATTAAATGACCTGAATCCATTAAAAGGGAATTCTGTTTCTAAGAATTAAGTAAGGCAATATGTATTTTGAAGCTTATAAATACATTCATAAAATGATTCTTTGGAAGAATCAGCAGCAGGCTTTGTTAATGATGGATCATTTATTGTAGTTTGTGTAAACAGTTTGAAATACCTATGCTGGTAAGGATTTAAAGTCAAAACACCAAAATTTTAAAAACATGAGGACAATATATCTATAAAGCACACATGGAAATAATGAGATGAATTACAACAAATTTACACTAGGCAGCAGCATGTGAAACAGTCATACAAATAAGATGAAAGTTTAGCTTCTGAGGAAAGAAAACCAATGTGGATTAAATCGTACACATTCTAAAAAATGCAAGAACAACTGAAAAGTCACTGGTGGTAAAGCCACATTTAAAAGATTCATAAGGACTTGTTGTACTGCTTCTACTTTTATCTGTGACTTATAGAAGTAACTTTCTGGTAGAGGTAGAGGATGCTCTGTGAGGTCTGCCTGCCACAGACTGAGGTCAGTACTGTCCCACTATCAAGCTAAGAAATTTATTTTCCTTATTTTACTGCAGTGATTAATTATATTCACTATGCCTTGGTTAATTTGCTCTGAATTACTGTACTTGCTCTCTTTTCATCAAGCTCATTTGCCTTCCTAACTGAGTACAGCATATAGACAATAACACTACGGTCCCATTAGTTCAGATGGCAGGTGGGCTTTAGCATGGAATCCAAATGTTAATAAGTAATATAATTTAAAAAGTTCAGTACGGGCACAAGAAGAGAGGAAGAGGAAAAAGGAAAGGCACATTCATCCTATTTAAAGGGTGGGAAGCTTTGTGATTAAAGAGAAAAATGTTTTTTGTTTTTTTTTTTTTACAAATTTTATATATGTCATATTTCATGCATAGAAACAACACAAACCAACTGAAAAATAGGGACACAGATTATTCTCTGACTCTTGGAAGAACTTGGTTTATATCCTTATGGAAAAATAAACTTCTGTTTCTGTGCAGTAATATTACCAGAAACTAGAAGAAATTAGTATGGAGATACCAGCTCTTAGCATTAGGACTTGATTCGTGCAGAGGATAAACAAGAACCTTTTATCTTTGCTTAATGAGCAAACCGGCTTCAGAGAGATGCAAAACTATTTTGTCAATGTGCCTACAACTTATGTCATAGCTCCCAGGAACAAGGTGCTGGCCCTGATGGTGCTTACATTAGGGACTTCACAGCTCATGCATTTCTGCCATGCTTCTCCCTCACCCAGGGTTACGTGGCCACAAGGGACAATGCACCCTTTGGATCATTTGTGGCTTATGAATTGTAAATCCAAAGAGAGGGAGAGACAGCTTGACTAAACCCAAATTATGTTACAATAGATGGTAATGAATGTCCTGCTTTAGCAGGATAATAGAACCCCTGCTTATTGGCAGTCGTTCAGACTCTATCTCTCTCATCCATTTTCTCTCTTGGCCTTGACCCTAATCCAGCAATTGCACATCCCCAGCTGCTCTTTAAGCTGCCTCATTAGCAGAGCACCATTGGGCAGCTCCCATGACAGCCATCCAATGGGATGAAAGTGACATGGGGCCAAAGACTGTTACTGATTGGCAAGCATTGCAGTGAAATATGAGACAGGGTTAGATGATATATTTGTAGAGGCTGAACTGTTAAGGAATCTTAGGCACATGTAAACTTCACTGTTCAGCACTTTGGTTTTTTAAAACTTTAGGGGAAAAAAAAAACACCACAAAATTCTCCATATAGAACATAAAAATTTATTTGGTACTGAAGATATTTTTAAATTAAAATGTAAAGTGGTTTTTTTTTTTCACTTAATAAAATAGATACTTTAGCCGCAAAATAGCTTCAATCTTGTTGATACTTTTCACAGATTCTTATAGTCGAGAATAGTTTATAATTCAGAAACATGCTATTTTCAAAACCATTAAGAAATGGGTGAAAGATATCTATATCATCTGAGAATCTAGTAAATGTTATCTATTCTTTTCCTGTCATAAATCTAGTTTACATTATAAATTCCAAAAAAATGTTAATTGTAGTGATAACCTTGCATTTAGTTAAATACTACTCAAAATAACATTTTCAAAGTACAACTCAAAAATTTTCATCATGATCTGTACACTATCACTGAATTTATTCCAGTTTTTTTCAACAATTTATGTAATACCTCACTTAATACTATTTAACAACCTCCGTGATAAAATAATTTTTATCTATGTTGGTATTACTTTTAGTTCTTTCAAATCTAGATCAAAGTAATTCTCTCCAGTGAAGTCATAAATATCACTTGTTACATCTTAAAACTTCTCAACTTTCATATATTTAAATGCTTGAAGGCATGAAATGTGCCTCTGAACTAATTCTATAAGGGTAACTACTTTTTAGCTAAGTGAAGGCAAGGAAAGGAGAAAGTATTTCAGACAGAGAGAAAGCCACATAAAAATACCCTCAATTACCTCTGCTGCCGCTGCTGCTGCTAAATCGCTTCAGTCGTGTCCGACTCTGTGCGACCCCATAGATGGCAGCCCACCAGGCTCCCCCGTCCCTGGGATTCTGCAGGCAAGAACATTGGAGTGGGTTGCCATTTCCTTCTCCAATGCATAAAAGTGAAAAGTGAAAGTAAAGTCGCTCAGTTGTGTCAGACTCTTAGTGACCCCGTGGACTGCGGCCCACCAGGGTCCTCCATCCATGGGATTTTCCAGGCAAGAGTACTGGAGTGGGGTGCCATTGCCTTCTCCAAAACATTTTACATTACCACAAGCTTCTAGAAGTAGGATGCATTAATTTTTCTTTGAATACACTGGACATTAGGTGAATAAAATATTTTATGGTTCTATTCAAGGTAGTCCTTTCTTTTCCTAGTCTAAGTTATTCTTACCTTTCTCTTTTTATCTCAACTTTCACTTCATTATTGAAGTCTTTCTTTACTTCACATTGAATCCCTCTTCATACCTATAAATTTTCCAATGATTAAGCACATAATCACTTATTTCTTTTTACTTATTTTGTACATTTATATATTTTTCCACTATTGTGAAGTCTGAAAATCCAAGATTTTATTTTATACTTCATTCTATTACCTCTATAGTGGATTACAACTTTTTTTTCATATAGTAGTGTGTGTTACACACACTTAGACACTCCAACTAACAGACACTCAGTTGTGTCTGTTAGTAGGAATGCAATAAATACTACTTAACTGAAGTGATTGAGTATAAGAATTTGAGAACTATAAGAGTGTTTCTGAATCTATCTGAAGTAAAGGATTCAACTAATTTTAGGGAGTCTTTTGGAAGAAGGCAATGGCAACCCACTCCAGTACTCTTGCCTGGAAAATCCCATGGAAGGAGGAGCCTGGTAGGCTGCAGTCCATGTGGTTTCGAAGAGTCGGACACAACTGAGACTTCACTTTCACTTTTGACTTTCATCCATTGGAGAAGGAAATGGCAACCCACTCCAGTATTCTTGCCTGGAGAATCCCAGGGATGGCGGAGCCTTGTGGGCTGCCGTCTATGGGGTCGCACAGAGTTGGACACGACTGAAGGGACTTAGCAGCAGCAGCAGCAGCAAGGGGTCTTTCAGAAATGCATGATTTTATAAATCATAAACAGAAATGAGTCATTTTTATAGATTTAGTTTTATTTGACTTCTAAAATGTCTTTACTAAAAAATAATATATGACTTGAACTTTCTTAAAAAGAGTGTCTCATTTATCATAATTGCTGTTTTCAATAAAATGTGCTCACTAGTGACAACATTCATTCTTTAGTGCACTAGAACCATTTGCAATCAAGAGTCCCCTTCAGCTTATTTCTTCTGCAATAAGAATGAGTACGTTTGGGAATATATCTGCTGACTCAGAGTCTCCATAACATAGTGAACTGCCAATATTGATACAGTCACAGATTTTTGTGACAAAGCTCTGACTTGGTAGTAGAGATATTAAAAAGGGATCTATCTTATTCATAATGCTGTGCTGTCTTAAAACCAGAAGCATCAGCCTTAGCCATTGTCCATCTACTTTAAGAAAAGTACTAGCTTATCTAGTGTAAAAATAATGAAAAGCAATGGATTTTTTCTCTTAAACTTAATGACTCAGAATGAGCATCATGAATGGTCAGCATGTAGTAATCTGTTGAACTAAAAAGATTTGTAAAAGTTAAGAGCCTACTATTTTAAATATAATGTGTTCAAGTTTTTTGAGTTCTCATTTCACTATATTCAACTATCATTACATTTTAGAGTCAAACACAATAAAATCATTCAATATTTTATATACATATTAAATAAATGATATAAATATCCAATTTTCCCAATAAATATTTGTCACATGCTAGACATTATGATGTGAAATGGAACAGCAAAAAGGCCTTTTATATAACCTGCAGCCTCAAGTACCTGTCTATAAGGAAAAGATTTTGTTAACTATAGTACAAGAGTGAAATAAGTATGATTAAAAAAAAATAAGCGTAAATACTATTGGGTTATATGTTAGGGAGAAAGTTTTTTTCCTTAAAAAATAAAAGAAATATGGAAGTTCAAATGGAACATGGATCTAAGGCAAGGAAAAGATTGCCATTGCAGCCTCTATACTTGTTCTTAAAGGAGCCAATAGATTTCTACGGGATCCAACCAGTTTATGGGATAGTAGAATTAAGAGATTTGTGACAAAGTTCTGGCTTGGTTGATGAGATGCTAAAAAGGGGACTATTTTATTCATAGTGCTGTGCAGTCTTAAAACCAGAGGCATCAACCAGTCTCACATTTTAAAGTGAACTGACCCATCTATTTCAAGGATGAGACTCAGTCTCTCATGTTAAAAGCAAGTCTAAATAGGGTAAAGCTATCTCTAATGGGATCAAGACTGAATGAATTATTTGGTGATGTGGAGTGATTTAGAAGAGGAAGACAGGATATTTGTGTTGAAAAATGGATGGGAAATAAAATTGAAGATAGTACACCAACAACTCTTTTTCCTTTTTATGAGAAAATAAGAAAAGTCTAGGGTATTAAATTTTAGTGTGGGCTTTTGCTTAGCAATCAATAAAGTTGCTTGGGACATATCCTGAATGAAGCCTCAGTTAGGAATAGAAATAATCATATTATTATTATGACTATTATTATCTTGTACTTATTGATTACTTTCTATATTTCAGGCTTTGGACAAGTAAATTAAAACATTATGTTATATCATCACTAACACATTTTATCCCTGCTTTGATGATTAGGTGATTGAGGCTCAGAGAAGCTAAGCAGTTCACCCAAATTGACCCAACTAATAAATAATGGATCCAAGATTTTACCACACACAGTTTATTTTCACACTTTCAATTTCTTGTAAAGAAGTAACCTTTCTTATTTTGAGACAGAATAGAAAGAGAGCCAGGTAATATATGTAGGGGCAATGAAGATTTTATTCCAAAAGTACAAATGTTATGAAGATCCAGTGTATTCCTAGGTGAAAAGTGAAAGTCATTCTATTGTGTCTGACTCTTTGCTACCCCATGAATTGCAGCCTTCCAGGCTCCTCTGTCCATGGAATTCTCCAGGCAAGAATACTGGAGTGGGTAGCCATTCATTTCTCCAGGGAATCTTCACAACCCAGGGATGGAACCCAGGTCTCCCGTTTTGCACGTGGATTCTTTACTGTCTGAGTCACCAGGGAAGCCCAAGAATACTGGAATGGGTTGCCATTTCCTTCTTCAGGGGATCTTCTTGACCTAGGGATTGAACCTGTATCTCTTGCATTGGCAGGTGGATTCTTTACCACTGAGTCACCAGAGAAGCCTCTGACTTTGGCATTTGTTGATGTTTAGTCATTAAGTCTTACCCCACTCTTTGCTACCTCATGGACTGCAGCATGTCAGGCTTCCCTGTCCTTCACCGTCTACCAGAGTTTGCTCAGACTCATGTCCCCTGAGTTGGTGATGCCATCTAACCATCTCATTCTCTGTCTCCCCCTTCTCCTCATGCCCTCAATCATTCCCAACATCAGGGTCTTCTCCAATGAGTCAGCTTTTCACATTAGGTGGGAGAAGGGAATGGTTATCCACTCTGGTATTCTTGCCTAGAGAATTCCACGGACAGAGGAGCCTGGCAGGCTACAGTCCATGGGGT